>NC_142803.1:47338078-47491219 GCF_049724085.1 Artemia sp. Qi Xiang Cuo
AAGTTCATTTTGGATTTTTTTCATGGAAATGTAAGAGTTGCAATATTTCAGTACTGTTTTCTCGTAGTTGACCTTGTCATGTTTTGTCGTGCTTTACCATGTCACTGCTACATTCTCTTGATTTTTCAGAGTTTATTTTGAATTTCGTTCATTGAAATGCAAGAGTTGGGAATATTTCAGTAGTGTTTTGTCGTGGTTTACCTTGTCACTGTCACATTCTCATGATTTTTCAAAGTTCATTTTAGATTTTTTTTTTCATTAAAATGTAAGTGTTGGAATATTTCAGTAGTGTTTCGTCGTGGTTTACCTTGTCACTGTCACATTCTCATGATTTTCAAAATTCATTTTAGATTTCATTCGTTAAAATGTTAGAATTGGAATATTTCAGTAGTGTTTTTCATGGTTTACCTTGTCACTGTTACATTCTCTTGATGTTTCAAAGTTCATTTAGATTTCATTCGTTGAAATGTAAGAGTTGGAATATTTCCCTACTTTTTTCTCGTGGTTTACTTTGTCACTGTTACATTCTCTTGATGTTTCAAAGTTCATTTTAGATTTTATTTTTCGTTGAAATGAAAGAGTTGGAATATGTCAGTAGGGTTTGTTGTAGTTTACCTACTCACTTTTACATTATCATCATGTTTGGATTTTCATTTTGTATTTTTTTTTTCGTTGAAATTCATGATTTAAATTATTTCAGCAGTGTTTTGTCGGGGTTTACCTTTTCTCTGTTATATTCTGAAGATGTTTCAAAGTCAATTTTAGATTTTTTTCATTGAAATGTAAGATTTGGAATATTTCAGTGGAGTTTTTTGTCGTGGTTTACCTTGTCATTGTTACATTCTTATAATTTTTCAAAGTTCATTTTGGATTTGTTTCGTTGAAATTTAAGAGTTGGAATATTTCAGTAGTGTTTTTCACTGTTTACCTTGTCACTGTTACATTCTCTTGATGTTTCAAAGTTTATTTGGATTTTTTCCCTTGAAATGTAAGAGTTGGAATATTTCAGTACTGTTTTCTCGTGGTTTACCTTGTCACTGTTACATTCTCTTGATTTTTCAAAGTTCATTTTGGATTTTTTTTTGTTGAAATACAAGACTTGGAATATTTCAGTAGTGTTTGTTGTGGTTTACCTTGTTACTGTTACATTCTGTTGATGTTTCAAAGTTCATTTTTGATTTTTTTTTCATTGAAATTCAAGAGTTAGATTATTTCAGTAGTGTTTTTATCGTGGTTTACTTTGTCACTGTTACATTCTCTTGATTTTTCAATGCTCATTTTTGATTTTTTTTCGTTGAAATGCAAGAGTTAGATTATTTCAGCAGTGTTTTGTAGTGGTTTACCTTGTCACTGTTATATTCTCTTGATGTTTCAAAGTTCATTTTGGATTTTTACTCGTTGAAATTTAAGAGTTTGATTATTTCAGTAGTGTTTTGTAGTGGTTTACCTTGTCACTGTTGCATTCTCTTGATGTTTCAAAGTTCATTTTGGATTTTTATTCGTTAAAATGTAAGAGTTGGATTATTTCAGCAGTGTTTTGTCGCGGTTTACCATGTCACTGTTACATTTTCGTGATTATTCAGAGTTCATTTTAGATCTCTTTCATGGAAATGCAAGAGTTGGAATATTTCAGTAGAGTTTTGTCGTGATTTACCTTGTTACTGTTACATTCTCTTGATGTCTCAAAGTTCATTTTTGATTTTTTTCGTTGAAATGCAAGAGTTGGAATATTTCAATAGTGTTTTGTCTTGGTTTACCTTAGCACTGTTACATTCTCTTGATGTTTCAAAGTTCATTTTTGATTTTTTTTTCATTGAAATTCAAGTGTTAGATTATTTCTGTAGTGTTTTGTCGTGGTTTACCTAGTCACTGTTACATTCTCTTGCTGTTTCAAAGTTCATTTTACAATTTTTTCGTTGAAATGTAAGAGTTGGAATATTTCAATAGTGTTTTGTCGTGGTTTACC
The DNA here is from genome assembly GCF_049724085.1 of Artemia sp. Qi Xiang Cuo. Taxonomy (NCBI): domain Eukaryota; kingdom Metazoa; phylum Arthropoda; class Branchiopoda; order Anostraca; family Artemiidae; genus Artemia; species Artemia sp. Qi Xiang Cuo. Next base: position 47,340,045 of record NC_142803.1, read on the forward strand.
TTATCACTATTACATTCTCTTGATTTCTTTCGTTGAAATACAAGAGTTGGAATATTTCAGTACTGTTTTCTCGTGGTTTACCTAGTCACTGTTACTTTCTCATGATGTTTCAAAGTTCATTTTAGATTTTTTTGTTGAAATGTAAAGGATGGCATATTTCAGTAGTGTTTTGTAGTGGTTTACCATTTCACTGTTACACTCTTTTGATGTTTCAAAGTTTATTTTGGATTTTTTTCGTTGAAATGCAAGAGTTGGAATATTTCAGTAGTGTTTGATATGGTTTACCTTGTTACTGTTACATTCTCTTGTTGTTTCAAAGTTCATTTTTGAAATTTGCAAGAGTTAGATTATTTCAGTAGTGTTTTGTAGTGGTTTACCTTGTCACTATTATATTCTCTTGATTTTTCAAAGTTCATTTTGGATTTCTTTCGTTGAAATGTAAGAGTTGGAAAATTTCAGAAGTGTTTGTTGTGTTTTACCTAGTAACTGTTAAATTCTTTTGATGTTTCAAAGTTCATTTTAGATTTTTTTCCCTTTAAATGTAAGAGTTGGAATATTTCAATAGTGTTTGTTTTTGTTTACCTAGTCACTGTTACATTCTCTTGATGTTTCAAAGTTCATTTCAGATTTTTTTCGTTGAAATGTAAGAGTTGGAATATTTTAGTAGTTTGCGTTGTGGTTTAACTAGTCACTTTTACATTCTGATGATGTTTCAAAGTTAATTTTGGATTTTTTTCCTGGAAATGTAAGAGTTGCACTATTTCAGTACTGTTTTCTCGTGGTTGACCTTGTAATATTTTGTCGTGCTTTACCATGTCACTGCTACATTCTCTTGATTTTTCAGAGTTTATTTTGGATTTCGTTCATTGAAATGCAAGAGTTGGAATATTTCAGTAGTGTTTTGTCGTGGTTTACCTTGTCATTGTCACATTCTTATGATTTTTCAAAGTTCGTTTTAGATTTCTTTCGTTGAAATTTAAGAGTTGGAATATTTCAGTAGTGTTTTACACGGTTTACATTATCACTGTTATATTCTATTGATGTTTCAAACTTCATTCGGATATTTTTCCTTGACATGTAAGAATTAGAATATTTCAGTACTGTTTTCTCGTGGTTTACCTTGCCACTGTTACATTCTTTTGATGTTTCAAAGTTCATTTGGATTTTTTTTTTGTTGAAATACAAAACTTGGAATATTTCAGTAGTGTTTGTTGTGGTTTACCTTGTTACTGTTACATTCTGTTGATGTTTCAAAGTTCATTTTTGATTTTTTTTTTTCATTGAAATGCAAGAGTTAGATTATTTCAGTAGTTTTTTTATCTTGGTTTACTTTGTCACTGTTACATTCTCTTGATGTTTCAATGTTCATTTTTTTTTTTTTTTTTTCGTTTAAATTGAAGAGTTATATTATTTAAGCAGTGTTTTGTAGTGGTTTACCTTGTAACTGTTATATTCTCTTGATGTTTCAAAGTTCATTTTGGATTTTTTCTCGTTGAAATTTAAGAGTTTGATTATTTCAGTAGTGTTTTGTAGTGGTTTACCTTGTCACTGTTGCATTCTCTTGATGTTTCAATGTTCATTTTGGATTTTTATTCGTTAAAATGTAAGAGTTGGATTATTTCAGCAGTGTTTTGTCGCGGTTTACCATGTCACTGTTACATTTTCGTGATTATTCAGAGTTCATTTTAGATCTCTTTCATGGAAATGCAAGAGTTGGAATATTTCAGTAGAGTTTTGTCGTGATTTACCTTGTTACTGTTACATTCTCTTGATGTCTCAAAGTTCATTTTTGATTTTTTTCGTTGAAATGCAAGAGTTGGAATATTTCAATAGTGTTTTGTCTTGGTTTACCTTAGCACTGTTACATTCTCTTGATGTTTCAAAGTTCATTTTCGATTTTTTTTTCTCGTTGAAATTCAAGAGTTAGATTATTTCAGTAGTGTTTTGTCGTGGTTTACCTTGTCACTGTTACATTCTCTTGATGTTTCAAAGTTCATTTTAGATTTTTTTCGTTGAAATGTAAGAGTTGGAATATTTCAATAGTGCTTTGTCGTGGTTTACCTTGTCACTGTTACATTCTCTTGATTTCTTTCGTTGAAATACAAGAGTTGGACTATTTCAGTAGTTTTTGTTGTGGTTTACCTAGTCACTGTTACTTTCTCATGATGTTTCAAAGTTCATTTTAGATTTTTTTGTTGAAATGTAAAGGATGGCATATTTCAGTAGTGTTTTGTAGTGGTTTACCATTTCACTGTTACACTCTTTTGATGTTTCAAAGTTTATTTTGGATTTTTTTCGCTCAAATGCAAGAGTTGGAATATTTCAGTAGTGTTTGTTATGGTTTACCTTGTTACTGTTACATTCTCTTGTTGTTTCAAAGTTCATTTTTGAAATTTGCAAGAGTTAGATTATTTCAGTAGTGTTTTGTAGTGGTTTACCTTGTCACTATTATATTCTCTTGATTTTTCAAAGTTCATTTTGGATTTCTTTCGTTGAAATGTAAGAGTTGGAAAATTTCAGAAGTGTTTGTTGTGTTTTACCTAGTCACTGTTAAATTCTTTTGATGTTTCAAAGTTCATTTTAGATTTTTTCCCCTTGAAATGCAAGAGTTGGAATATTTCAATAGTGTTTGTTGTGGTTTACCTAGTCACTTTTACATTCTCTTGATTTTTCAAATTTCATTTTTGATTTTTTTTCGTTGAAATGCAAGAGTTAGATTATTTCAGTAGTATTTTGTAGTGGTTTACCTTATCACTGTTTCATTCTCTTGATGTTTCAAAGCTTATTTTAGATTTTTTTTGTTGAAATGCAAGAGTTAGATTATTTCAGTAGTGTTTTGTAGTGGTTTACCTTATCACTGTTACATTCTCTTGATGTTTCAAAGTTCATTTCGGATTTTTTTCGTTGAAATGTAAGAGTTGGAATATTTTAGTAGTGTGCGTTGTGGTTTACCTAGTCACTGTTACATTCTGAAGATGTTTCAAAGTTCATTTTGGATTTTTTTCATGGAAATGTAAGAGTTGGAATATTTCAGTACTGTTTTCTCGTGGTTTACCTTGTAATATTTTGTCGTGCTTTACCATGTCACTGCTACATTCTCTTGATTTTTCAGAGTTTATATTGCATTTCGTTCATTGAAATGCAAGAGTTGGAATATTTCAGTAGTGTTGTGTCGTGGTTTACCTTGTCACTGTCACATTCTTATGATTTTTCAAAGTTCATTTTGGATTTGTTTCGTTGAAATTTAAGAGTTGGAATATTTCAGTAGTGTTTTTCACTGTTTACCTTGTCACAACTACATTCTCTTGATTTTTCAAAGTTTATTGGATTTTTTCACTTGAAATGTAAGAGTTAGACTATTTCAGTATTGTTTTCTTGTGGTTTATCTTGTCACTGTTACATTCTCTTGATTTTTCAAAGTTCATGTTGGATTTTTTTTTTTGTTGAAATACAAAACTTGGAATATTTCAGTAGTGTTTGTTGTGGTTTACCTTGTTACTGTTACATTCTGTTGTTGTTTAAAAGTTCATTTTTGATTTTTTTTTTCATTGAAATGCAAGAGTTAGATTATTTCAGTAGTTTTTTTATCTTGGTTTACTTTTTCACTATTACATTCTCTTGATGTTTCAATGTTCATTTTTGATTTTTTTTTTTCGTTGAAATGCAAGAGTTAGATTATTTAAGCAGTGTTTTGTAGTGGTTTACCTTGTCACTGTTATATTCTCTTGATGTTTCAAAGTTCATTTTGGATTTTTTTTCGTTGAAATGTAAGAGTTGGATTATTTCAGTAGTGTTTTGTAGTGGTTTACCTTGTCACTGTTGCATTCTCTTGATGTTTCAAAGTTCATTTTGGATTTTTTTTTCGTTGAAATGCAAGAGTTGGATTATTTCTGTAGTGTTTTGTCGTGGTTTACCATGTCAATGGTACATTTTCGTGATTTTTCAGAGTTCATTTTAGATTTCTTTCGTTGAAATGCAAGAGTTGGAATATTTCAGTAGTGTTTTGTCGTGATTTACCTTGTTACTGTTACACTCTCTTGATGTCTCAAAGTTCATTTTTGATTTTTTTCGATGAAATGCAAGAGTTGGAATATTTCAATAGTGTTTCGTCTTGGTTTACCTTAGCACTGTTACAATCTCTTGATGTTTCAAAGTTCATTTTTGATTTTTTTTTTCGTTGAAATACAAGAGTTAGATTATTTCAGTAGTGTTTTGTCGTGGTTTACCTTGTCACTGTTACATTTTCTTGATGTTTCAAAGTTCATTTTAGATTTTTTTCGTTGAAATGTAAGAGTTGGAATATTTCAATAGTGTTTTGTCGTGGTTTACCTTGTCACTGTTACATTCTCTTGATGTTTCAAAGTTCATTTCGGATTTCTCTCGTTGAAATGTAAGAGTTGGAATATTTCAGTAGTTTTTGTTGTGGTTTACCTACTCACTGTTACTTTCTCATGATGTTTCAAAGTTCATTTTAGATTTTTTTGTTGAAATGTAAGAGATGGAATATTTCAGTAGTGTTTTGTAGTGGTTTACCATTTCACTGTTACACTCTTTTGATGTTTCAAAGTTCATTTTGGATTTTTTTCGTTGAAATGTAAAGGATGGAATATTTCAGTAGTGTTTTGTAGTGGTTTACCATTTCACTGTTACACTCTTTTGATGTTTCAAAGTTTATTTTGGATTTTTTTCGTTGAAATGCAAGAGTTGGAATATTTCAGTAGTGTTTGCTATGGTTTACCTTGTCACTGTTACATTCTCTTGATGTTTCAAAGTTAATTTTTGATTTTTTTCGTTGAAATGCAAAAATTAGATTAATTCAGTAGTGCTATTTAGCGGTTTACCTTGTCACTATTACATTCTCTTTATTTTTCAAAGTTCATTTTGGATTTCTCTCGTTGAAATGTAAGAGTTGGAAAATGTCAGAAGTGTTTGTTGTGTTTTACCTAGTCACTGTTAAATTCTTTTGATGTTTCAAAGTTCATTTTAGATTTTTTTTCCTTGAAATGTGAGAGTTGGAATATTTCAATAGTGTTTGTTGTGGTTTACCTAGTCACTGTTACATTCTCTTGATTTTTAAAAGTTCATTTTTGATTTTTTTTCGTTGAAATGCAAGAGTTAGATTATTTCAGTAGTATTTTGTAGTGGTTTACCTTATCACTGTTAAATTCTCTTGATGTTTCAAAGCTTATTTTAGATTTTTTTTTCTTGTAATCCAAGAGTTAGATTATTTCAGTAGTGTTTTGTAATGGTTTACCATGTCACTGTTACATTCTCTTCATGTTTCAAAGTTCATTTCGGATTTTTTTCGTTGAAATGTAAGAGTTGGAATATTTTAGTAGTGTGCGCTGTGGTTTACCTAGTCACTGTTGCATTCAGAAGATGTTTCAAAGTTCATTTTGGATTTTTTTCATGGAAATGTAAGAGTTGGAATATTTCAGTACTGTTTTCTCGTAGTTTACCTTGTCATGTTTTGTCGTGCTTTACCATGTCACTGCTACATTCTCTTGATTTTTCAAAGTTTATTTTGCATTTCGTTCATTGAAATGCAAGAGTTGGAATATTTCAGTAGTGTTGTGTCGTGGTTTACCTTGTCACTGTCACATTCTCATGATTTTTCAAAGTTCATTTAAAATTTTTTATTTCATTGAAATGTAAGATTTGGAATATTTCAGTAGTGTTTCGTCGTGGTTTACCTTGTCACTGTCACATTCTCATGATTTTCAAAATTCATTTTAGATTTCATTCGTTGAAATGTAATAGTTGGAATATTTCAGTAGTGTTTTTCATGGTTTACCTTGTCACTGTTACATTCTCTTGATGTTTCAAAGTTCATTTAGATTTCATTCGTTGAAATGTAAGAGTTGGAATATTTCCCTACTGTTTTCTCGTGGTTTACCTTGTCACTGTTACATTCTCTTGATGTTTCAAAGTTCATTTTGGATTTTTTTTCGTTGAAATGAAAGAGTTGGAATATGTCAGTAGTGTTTGTTGTGGTTTACCTTCTCACTGTTACATTCTCATGATGATCCATTGTTCATTTTTTATTTTTTTTTCGTTGATATGCATGAGTTAGATTAGTTCAGCAGTGTTTCTTCGTGGTTTACCTTGTCACTGTTACATTTTGAAGATGTTTCAAAGTTCATTTTAGATTTTTTTCATTGAAATGTAAGAGTTGGAATATTTCAGTAGTGTTTTGTCGTGGTTTACATTGTAACTGTTACATTCTCATGATGTTTCGAAGTTCATTTTGGATTTCTTTCGTTGAAATGTAAGAGTTGGAATATTTCAGTAGTGTTTTTTACGGTTTACCTTGTCACTGTTATATTCTCTTGATTTTTCAAACTTCATTCAGATATTTTCCTTGAAATGTAATAGTTAGAATATTTCAGTACTGTTTTCTCGTGGTTTAACTTGTCACTGTTACATTCTCTTGATTTTTCAAAGTTCATTTTGGATTTTTTTTTGTTGAAATACAATACTTGGAATATTTCAGTAGTGTTTGTTGTGGTTTACATTGTTACTGTTACATTCTGTTGATGTTTCAAAGTTCATTTTTGATTTTTTTTTTTCATTGAAATGCAAGAGTTAGATTATTTCAGTAGTTTTTTTATCTTGGTTTACTTTGTCACTATTACATTCTCTTGATGTTTCAATGTTCATTTTTGATTTTTTTTCGTTGAAATTCAAGAGTTAGATTATTTCAGCAGTGTTTTGTAGTGGTTTACCTTGTCACTGTTATATTCTCTTGATGTTTCAAAGTTCATTTTGGATTTTTTTTAGTTGAAATTTAATAGTTGGATTATTTCAGTAGTGTTTTGTAGTGGTTTAACTTGTCACTGTTGCATTCTCTTGATGTTTCAAAGTTCATTTTGGATTTTTTTTTAGTTGAAATGCAAGAGTTGGATTATTTCTGTAGTGTTTTGTCGTGGTTTACCATGTCACTGTTACATTTTCGTGATTTTTCAGAGTTCATTTTAGATTTCTTTCGTTAAAATGCAAGAGTTGGAATATTTCAGTAGTGTTTTGTCGTGATTTACCTTGTCACTGTTACATTCTCTTGATGTCTCAAAGTTCATTTTTAATTTTTTTCGTTGAAATGCAAGAGTTGGAATATTTCAATAGTGTTTCGTCTTGGTTTACCTTAGCACTGTTACATTCTTTTGATGTTTCAAAGTTCATTTTCGATTTTTTTTTTCGTTGTAATTCAAGAGTTAGATTATTTCAGTAGTGTTTTGTCGTGGTTTACCTTGTCACTGTTACATTCTCTTGATTTTTTCGTTGATCTCTAAGATTTTGAATATTTCAATAGTGTTTTGTCGTGGTTTACCTTGTCACTGTTACATTCGCTTGATGTTTCAAAGTTCATTTTGGATTTCTTTCGTTGAAATGCAAGAGTTGAACTATTTCAGTAGTTTTTGTTGTGGTTTACCTAGTCACTGTTACGTTCTCATGATGTTTCAAAGTTCATTTTAGATTTTTTGTTGAAATGTAAGAGATGGAATATTACAGTAGTGTTTTCTAGTGGTTTACCATTTCACTGTTACACTCTCTTGATGTTTCGAAGTTTATTTTGGATTTTTTTCGTTGAAATGCAAGAGTTGGAATATTTCAGTAGTGTTTGATGTGGTTTACCTTGTTACTGTTACATACTCTTGATGTTTCAAAGTTTATTTTAGATTTTTTTTTTCGTTGAAATGCAAGAATTAGATTAATTCAGTAGAGCTTTGTAGTGGTTTACCTTAACCCTCTTACATTCTTTTGATGTTTCAAAGTTCATTTTGGATTTTTTTCGTTTAAATTTAAGAGTTGGATTATTTCAGTCGTGTTTTGTCGTGATTTAGCTTGGCACTGTTACATTCTCTTGATGTTTCAAAGTTCATTTTAGATTTCTTTTGTTGAAATGCAAGAGTTGGAATATTTCAGTAGGGTTTTGTCGTGATTTACCTTGACACTGTTACATTCTCTTGATGTTTCAAAGTTCATTTTAGATGTTTTTCATTGAAATGCAAGAGTTGGAATATTTCAATAGTGTTTGTTATGGTTTACATAGTCACTGTTACATTGTCTTGATGTTTCAAATTTCATTTTGGATTTTATTCATTTAAAAGTAAAAGTTGGAATATTTAAGTACTTTTTTGTCATGGTTTACCTTGTCACTGTTACATTCTCTTGATGTTTCAAAGTTCATTTCGAAATTTTTTTCGTTGAAATGTAAGAGTTGGTTTATTTCAGTAGTGTTTTGTCGCGGTTTACCATGTTACCGCTACATTCTCTTGGTTTTTCGGAGTCTATTTTAGATTATTCTCGTTGAAATTCGAGATTTGGAATATTTTATCAGTATTTTGTCGTATTTTCCTTGGCACTGTAACATTCTCATGATTTCTCAAAGTTCATTTTGGATCTTTTTCGTTGAAATGAAAGAGTTGGAATATTTCAGTGGTGTTTAGTCGTGGTATACCTTGTCATTGTTACATTTTCATGATTTTTGAAAGTTCATTTTTGATTTTTTTCGTTGAAATGCAAGAGTTAGATTAATAGTAGTGTTTTGTCACGATTTACCTTGTCTCTGTTACATTCTCTCGATGTTTCAAAGTTCATTTTAGATTTTATCATTGAAAGGTAAGAGTTGGAATATTTCAATAGTGTTTTGTCGTGGTTTACCTTGTCACTATTACATTCTCTTGATTTTCATCAAGAGAATCATCGGGACATCAAGAGAATGTAAGAGTGACGAGGTATGCCACGACAAAACACTACTGAAATAATCTAACTTTTGCGTTTAAACGAAAAAAAAAATCAAAAATGAACTTTCAAACATCAAGATAATGTAACAGTAACAAGATATACCACAATAAACACTACTGAAATATTCAAACTCTTGCATTTCAACGAAAAAAAAAATCCAAAATGAAATTTGGAACATCAAAAGAATGTAACAGTGACATGAAAAACGACGACAAAACACTATTGAAATAATCCAACTTTTACGTTTCAACGAATAAAAATCCAAAATGAACTTTTAAACATCAAGAGAATGTAATAGTGACAAGGTAAACCACTATAAAACACTACTGAAATAACCCATCTCTTACATTTCAAAAAAAAATCTAAAATGAAAATTGGAGCAGCTAAAGAATGTAACAGTGACAAGGTAAACCACGAGAAAACAATACTGAAATAATCTAACTTTTGTATTTCAACGAAAAAAATCTAAAATGAACTTTAAGACATCAAGAGAATGTAACAGTGAAAAGGTAAATCACGACAAAATACTACTGAAATATTCCAACTCTTGCATTTCAAAGAAATAAATCTAAAATGAACTCTGAAAAATCAAGATAATGTAACAGTGACATGGCAAACCACGACAAAACACTACTGAAATAAATCAACTCTTAAATTTCAACGAAAAAAAAAATCCAAAATGAAAGAAAAACGAGCAAAAATGGGGTTTTTATAGGCCAAATGAAGATACTGAAAAAACGAAGCGAATATTTCGAGAGGACAAACGCCTCTCTTCTTCAGCGCGAAACGAAACGATGTATCAATAAAAGCCAAAAATTAAAAGAATTAAAACCAACTACCTAACAACCATAAAAGTGAGTTATTCGCCAATATCCGCGATTTGCACAAAATCCAAAAAATATGAACTGCCATCGACGGATACTAGCAAACAACTGAACAAGGAAAAGAATCAATTCATTCACTCGAAAAACAAAACGAACCAGCAATTAAATAAGTTGGAAAACTATGTCATTTGATTTCGGATTTTAATTAAGGCATTTCTTGCAGACACCCTTTGAGACCTAAGGGGTTGTTCACGTATTTGATTAGATGATTGGGAAAGGGGTTCAAGGTTTATTTCAGGGATTACTAAAGTATCGGCTTCTCTTTTGAGAAAACCGAAATATGACTCGTTTATTCTTAAATCACCGGAATCTCTGTTTAAAGCTAGACCTAAATGTTGGTATTTATAAATTTTAACAGCTTCTCTGTAGTGCTGGACAATACCTTTATCATGCGAAATAAGACTAGCTTGATTAAACAAAATAGTATGGTCTGATTTTTCAAAAATGTGCTCTGCAAGGGCAGAGTCAAAATTTTCTGTTTTTTTCCGCTTTTTAAGTGTATTATTAATTGAACTAGAGTGCTGAGTTAATCTATCAGTTAGTCGCTGATTAGTTCTTCCAATATACCAAAGACCACACGAACAAGGAATTCTGTAGACACCGGAGTTTTCACCTATCGGGATAGGGTCTTTTCCTTGATAAATTTGGGACCTGATTGTTTTTCTGGGTCTATATTAAGCGTAAATGTTATTTTTCCTTATATTTTTTTAAATGTGGTCTGAAATCCCTTTAATGTATGGGAGACGAAGATAAACTGAATTTTCCCTTTGATTTGTGTTTTCTGTGGAACTATCTGATAATCTTTTAATGCGTTTTTCAATTACAGAATTTATTAAACTAATTGGATAACCATTCCCAAATAAAATATCTCTAAGGTGGTTGAGTTCTAAATCCAAAAAACGTGTTGAACAAACTTTCAATGCTCTATCAACTAGAGAAGTGACAACTCCTCTTTTCACAGCAGGAGAATGATTGGATGAATAACTTAAGTAACGGTCATTATGTGTGGGTTTTATATATACACTAAACTCGAAACATGAATCATTTCGGTGCACCAGAACATCTAAGAAAGGAAGACGCCTCTCTATCTCTGATTCTTGAGTAAATTTCAGTTTTGGATCCAAGGAGTTGAGCAAGTGAAGAAAAGAACCCAGAGACTCGTCACCATGCTCCCATAAATAAAAAATGTCACCTTAGAGATATTTTATTTGGGAATGGTTATCCAATTAGTTTAATAAATTCTGTAATTGAAAAACGCATTAAAAGATTATCAGATAGTTCCACAGAAAACACAAATCAAAGGGAAAATTCAGTTTATCTTGGTCTCCCATACATTAAAGGGATTTCAGACCACATTTCAAAAAATCTAAGGAAAAATAAAATTTACACTTATTATAGACCCAGAAAAACTATCAGGTCCCAAATTTATCAAGGAAAAGACCCTATCCCGATAGGTGAAAACTCCGGTGTCTACAGAATTCCTTGTTCGTGTGGTCTTTGGTATATTGGAAGAACTAATCAGCGACTAACTGATAGATTAACTCAGCACTCTAGTTCAATTAATAATACACTTAAAAAGCGGAAAAAAACAGAAAATTTTGACTCTGCCCTTGCAGAGCACATTTTTGAAAAACCAGACCATACTATTTTGTTTAATCAAGCTAGTCTTATTTCGCATGATAAAGGTATTGTCCAGCACTACAGAGAAGCTGTTGTAATTTATAAATACCAACATTTAGGTCTAGCTTTAAACAGAGATTCTGGTGATTTAAGAATAAACGAGTCATATTTCGGTTTTCTCAAAAGAGAAGTCGATACTTTAGTGATCCCTGAAATAAGCCTTGAACCACTTTCCCAATCATCTAATCAAACACGTGAACAACCCCTTAGGTCTCAAAGGGTGTCTGCAAGAAATGCCTTAATTAAAATCCGAAATCAAATGACATAGTTTTCCAACTTACTTAATTGCTGGTTCGTTTTGTTTTTCGAGTGAATGAATTGATTCCTTTCCTTGTTCAGTTGTTTGCTAGTATCCGTCGATGGCAGTTCATATTTTTTGGATTTTGTGCAAATCGCGGATATTGGCGAATAACTCACTTTTATGGTTGTTAGGTAGTTGGTTTTAATTCTTTTAATTTTTGGCTTTTATTGATACATCGTTTCGTTTCGCGCTGAAGAAGAGAGGCGTTTGTCCTCTCGAAATATTCACTTCGTTTTTTCAGTATCTTCATTTGGCCTATAAAAACCCCATTTTTGCTCGTTTTTCTTTCTTTATGTGATGTCAGGCCAATGTGGTTTAAGAAATTATCTTAATCCAAAATGAACTTTGAAACATCAAGAGAATGTAACCTTGACTAGGTAATCCACAACAAACACTACTGAAATATTTCAACTCTTACATTTCAACGAAAGAAATCCAAAATGAACTTTGAAAAATAAAGAGAATGTAATAGTGACAAGGTACACCGCGACAAACACTATTGAAATATTCCAACTCTTACATTTCAACGAAAAAAATCCTAAATGAACTTTTAAACATCAAGAGAATGTAACAGTGACAAGGTAAACCACGAAAAAACACTACTTAAATAATATAACTCTTGCATTTAAACGAAAAAAAAATCAAAATGAACTTTGAAACATCAAGAGAATATAAAAATGACAAGGTGAACCACGACTAAACACTACTGAAAAAGTCCAACTCTTGTATTTAAATGAAAAAGATGCAAAATGAACTTTGAAAAAACAAGAGATTGTAACAGTGACATGATAAACCACAACAAAACACTACTGAAATAATAAAATTCTTGCATTACAGCGAATAAAAATCCAAAAGGGACTTTGGAGCATCAAGAGAATGTAAGAGTGACTAGGTAAACCACTATACAACACTACTGAAATAATCTAACTCTTGCATTTCAACGAAAAAAATCAAAAATGAACTTTGAAACATCAAGAGAATGTAGCAGTAACAAGGTAAACCACAACAAACACTACTGAAATATTTCAACTCTTGCAGTTCAACGATAAAAAAAAACCCAAATGAACTTTGAAACATCAAGAGAATGTATCAGTGACAAGGTAAACCACGACAAAACACTACTGAAATATTCCAACTCTTATATTTCAACGAAAAAAATCCAAAATGAACTTTGAAATATCAAGAGAGTGTAACAGTAACATGGAAAACCACTAGAAAAGACTACTGAAATATTCCAACTCTTGTATTTCAACAAAAAAATCGAAAATGAACTTTGAGGCATCAAGAGAATGTAACAGTGACAAGGTAAATCACGACAAAATACTACAGAAATAATCTAATTCTTGCATTTCAACGAAAAAAATCCAAATGCACTTTGAAACATCAAGAGAATGTAACTGTGAAAAATGAAGAGAATGTAACTGTGACATGGTAAACCACGACAAAACACTACTGAAATAAATAAACACTCACATTTCAACGAAAAAAAAAAATCCAAAATGAACTTTGAAACATCAAAAGAGTGTAACAGTGACAAGGTAAACCACTACAAAACACTACTGAATGTAACAGTGACTAGGTAATCCACAAAAAAACACTACTGAAATATTCCAACTCTTACATTTCAACGAAAGAAATCCAAAATTAACTTTGAAAAATCAAGAGAATGTAACAGTGACAAGGTAAACCACGACTAAACACTACTGAAATATTCCAACTCTTGTATTTCAACGAAAAAGATCCAAAATGAACTTTGAGACATCAAGAAATGTAACAGTGCCTAGGTAAATCATGACAAAACACTACTGAAATATTCCAACTCTTGCACTTCAATGAAAAAAATCTAAAATGAACTCTGAAAAATCAAGAAAATGTAATAATGACATGGTAAACCACGACAAACACTACTGAAATAATCCAATTCTTACATTTCAGCGAATAAAAATCCAAAATGAACTTTGAAACATCAAGAGAATGTAAGAGTGACAAGGTAAACCACTACAAAACACTACTTAAATCAAATAAATCATTAACTTCAACGAAAAAAAAAATCAAAAATGAGCATCCAATTATCGATATAGTTTAGCAGTAATTAGGTATATCATAAAAAACGCTTCTGAAATATTCTATCTCTGTCATTTGAGCGAAAAAAAAATCCAAAATGAACTCTGAAACATCAAGATAATGTAACAGTGGCAAGGTAAGCCATGAGAAAACAGTACTGAAATAATCTAACTCTTGCACTTAAACGAAAAAATATCAAAAATGAACATTCAATCATCAAGATAATGTAGCATTAACAAGGTATACCACAACAAACACTACTGAAATATTCTAACTCTTACATTTCAACGAAAAAAAAAATCCAAAATGAACTCACAAAAATCAAGAGACTGTAACAGTGAAAAGGTAAACCACGACAAAACACTACTGAAATATTCCAACTCTTGCATTTCAACGAAAAAAAATCCAAAATGAACTTTGAAACATCAACAGAATGTAACTGTGACATGGTAAACGACGACAAAACTCTATTGAAATAATCCAACTTTTACATTTCAACGAATAACAATCCAAAATGAACTTTGAAACATCAAGAGAATGTAATAGTGACAAGGTAAACCACGACAAAACACTACTAAATATAATCTATCTCTTACATTTCAACAAAAAATCTAAAATGAACTTTGAAACATCAAGAGAATGTAACAGTGAGAAGGTAAACCACGACAAAACACTACTGAAATATTCCAACTCTTGCATTTCAACAAAAAAAAAAAAAATCTAAAATGAGCTTTGAGGCATCAAGAGAATGTAACAGTGACAAGGTAAATCACGACAACATACTACTGAAATATTCAAACTCTTGCATTTCAAAGAAAGAAATCTAAAATTAACTCTGAAAAATCAAGAGAATGTAACAGTGACATGGTAAACCACGACAAAATACTACTGAAATAAATCAATTCTTACATTTCATCGAAAAAAATCCAAAATGAACTTTGAAACATCAAAAGAATGTAACTGTGACAAGGTAAACCACTAGAGAACACTGCAGTAACAAAAAAACTCTTAAATCTCAACAAAAAAAAAATCCAAAATGAACTCTGAACCATCAGGAAAATGTAACAGAGCCATTATAAATAATAACAAAACACTACAGAAATATTCCAACCCTTGCACTTCAACGAAAGAAAACCAAAATGAACTCTGAAAAATCAAGAGAACGTAGCAGTGACGTGCAAAACCACGACAAAATACTACTGAAATAACCCAACTTACATTTCAACGAAAAAAATCCTAAATGAACTTTGAAACATCAAGAGAATGTAACAGTGACAAGGTAAACCACGACAAAACACTACTGAAATAAATCAACTCTTACATTTCAACGAAAAAAATCAAAAATGAACTTTGAAACATCAAAAGAGTGTAACAGTGACAAGGTAAACCACTACAAAACACTACTGAATGTAACAGTGACTAGGTAATCCACAAAAAACACTACTGAAATATTCCGACTCTTACATTTCAACGAAAGAAATCCGAAATGTACTTTGAAACATCAAGAGAATGTAACAGTGACAAGGTAAACCACTACGAAGCACTACTGAAATAATCTAATTCTTATATTTCAATGAAAAAAATCAAAATGAACTTTGAAACATCAAGAGAATATAACAGTAACAAGGTAAACCACGACAAAACACTACTGAAATATTCCAACTCTTGCATTTCAACGAAAAAGATCCAAATTAACTTTGAGACATCAAGAAATGTAACAGTGCCTAGGTAAATCCTGACAAAACACTACTGAAATATTCCAACTCTTGCACTTCAATGAAAGAAATCTAAAATGAACTCTGAAAAATCAAGAAAATGTAATAATGACATGGTAAACCACGACAAAACACTACTGAAATAATCCAATTCTTACATTTCAACGAAAAAAAATCCAAAATGAACTTTGTGTGGTAAAGCTGTCTAATTTAGTTAATTATTAATTTAGTAAAAATATATATGACACAAATATGAAGTTTGGAAATACCACTTTTTATATAAGATAAGGAATATATCCTGCTAAATTCTGTTTAACGGGAAATTGAGAAATTACGACTTCCTAGCTTTTACGTGGGAAGGTGTGGTTGATAAAAATGTATAAAAGATACATTTTATTGGATGGGAAAATCTTATACTAACTTTTATGTCGGACTGACTTCTGGTCCGTTGTTTGAGAAATACTTTGGGATTTTGTCTTATCATTGTAAGTGTGTAAGTATCTATTTATATATTATTGTTGTTTTATTGAGACTTGTGGTCTACTTGGGACAGCCAGTCCCAGTAGACAGATTATATCCGATTATATTATATGGTAAATGAATAAAAGTATTGTATTTTAGTCAACCTCTCTACGATCTATATTTTAGCCTCTCGAACATCCCCAGTCGGTACGCCTCATTAGTTCGGTCATAGCCTAAGGCACACTACCAAAGTTTAATTATCTTAGGGCCAGAGTTTATCTCCCCTATAAAGGGAGAATAAAGGAATCTATGACTACAACCCCCAATTACCATAAAAATAACACTTCACAACAACTGGTGGTTGCTGGAGAAACTGGGTCGAGAAGGCTAGATAAAAATAGTAGATTGAAATAAAATGGCTTTACCAGAGGAAAAAATTTCTTCTCTATCAACAGTACTTGAAATTGCAAAAATTATACCAGAATACGCGGGGATTTCAGATGTAGATGAGTTTATCAAAAAATTGAAAATTTTCGACGAACTAACTGAATCGTTTGACGATAAGGTCAAAGAGCAATGCGTTGCAGCCAGATTAAAGGGAAGCGCCCTTAAACATTTTGAGACAATTAAGGAAAGAGAGCCCAAGGACATCAGTACTCTAATTGAATCTTTTAAAACAAGATTCATAGAGACAAGCATATCCGAGAGGCTAAAAACAGAGGTAGTCACATTCGATACCTCAACTAGTATCAGGGAATATGCAGACGAAATTTGTATATCCGTGTGTTTACAATCAGAGAAAGGCGGAAATGACGAGACAGTACAGAAAGTACAACTACATAATTTTACCCAAGGGTTACCAAAAAAGTTATTAGGACTAATATTATCGCGAAAACCTGAAAATTTAGAGCAGGCTATAATACTAGTCGAAAAAGAGGTAAAAATTGACGAAGTCATGAAAAAGTTTGACCAGATATCAATAAATAACGCAGGAGCCCAAGAAAATATAAAATATGAAAGAGGACAGAAAAGGGTGAACTTTGAAGAGCCGAATCGTGAACCAAAAAGCAGCGACGGAGGCCGACGGTCGCCGTCTAGGGAGATAGCTGACAAATTCTACGACCTTGAGACACTAGCAGCTAATAACTATAGAAAATATGGGCACCCTCTCCCACCAAAGACAGATAATTGGGGAACCAACAAGGACAGATCAAAAATATTTAGAAATAACCAGGAAATAAACAAACAAATTAAGAGAAAATTTTATTGCTATTATTTTAGCAAACCAAACAACTATGCAGCAGAGTTCTGACATAGAATACAAAAAGAAGACCGTATTTGCACGATATAACACCAATTCGGAACATAGGGTTACATATATTCAGAAATGCAGTAAACAGTTAATACTTAGCGACTACCTAATAACATTCCTGAATTTAGGCCCAGAAGGTAAACAGTTAAAAATACCAAGGGTCAAAGTAGCAGCACTGAATAAAACTAGGATAATCCCAGAAATTTTTAGCCAAACAGTGGGAATTTAAATGGAGAAACCAGCCTGTAAGGGTCGACACAGCTGTTTTCTTACACAGACCCCTATATAGTTTAGAATGTTGTGATACAAATTCAAATAATAATAATTTACCGATTCTGCGTTGTTCTAAAATTTAGTGTTTTCAAAATTTACCAGGTTTACTAGAAACAGACGCATTTAAATCATTAATTCGAGAGGAAATCTTTATTAGGTTTCCTCCTAGTGTCAAAAATCGAGTAAGCAGATGCCAAAATACTCTGACATCAGTGACAGGGCACAAGCGGACAATTTTGCGAGAATGTCCGCTAAAATTTAGCGCGGGGGATAAAGAAATAACAGTAACCGTAATAATATGCAAGCAGCTACCATTTCCTTGTATTCTAAGAGTAGATGCCATCAGAAAATATGGGATTGTATGGGAGCCCATATCCAATACAATCACAATAAACCAGGCAAATGAAGGTAATAGGCAAATTTGCGTAACAACAAATAAAAAAAGTGAAGATTCGAATTATAACCCAAAAATCAGCGGAAAAATCACAATAGAAGGGGGAACGACAGCTCAAGTTCTAGCTACATTAAATGAAAAATATGGAAAGGTTAAAACGATGGATGCCGTGATAGGGGGGTACACCATAAAAGAATACCCAGTGATTTTCGTGGAAAATCAAGTTATAAAAATTGAAAATGGTATAACATACTTAAAACTATCAAATCTAAGTAATGATAAAATAAAACTGAACCAGGTAGAACTTGGATCAATAGAAAATATTTCAAATTCAGAAATAAAATCTCTAAACAGTCCAGAATTAAGCGTAAACTTCACTTCTAACCACGAACATTTATCCTCATTAAAACCGCAACCACAAGAAGAGTATGCAATGGCGAAAACGGATTTTTTGCAACAATTTGATTTAAAACATTTACCGGAAAACGTAAAAACTAGGGTGGAAAATATTCTTTGGGATTTTAAATGGACTTTTGCAAGACACAAATCAGATTACGGATTAACTCATTTAATCACACACAAGATATCAACAGAGGGCCCTCCAATCAAAAAGTCACCGTATAAAACACCTTATCATTTAAAACCATGTCTAGAAAGCCAAATAAAAGAAATGGAAGATCAGGGAATAATTAAAGAAAGCAGTAGTGATTGGTGCCTTCGATTAGTGATAGTAAGAAAAAAAGATAGTACTCGTAGATTTTGTATATACTTTAGAGCACTAAACACCGCTATAATTAAAGACATAATGAATTTATAGAGAATTGGTTTGATTTTAGATTCCTTGGGGGGTTCAAAATATTAAACTGGTTTCGATTTAATAGAAGGATATTGGCAAATCCCTTTAGATGCAGAAACTAAGCATAAAGCTACAGTAATCTTAGACGATGGCAGAACGTTCACATTTCTACGTATGCCATTTGGCTTATCATTTAGTCCAAATTGTTTTAGTCGCCTAATGAATTTGGTGCTAAAAGACAACGAACCAGGAAGAAAAAAAGATACCTTGGCTTATTTAGATGATGTAATTCTGTTTAATGAAAACTTGGAAGACCACTTGGTAGGACTTAGAAAAATACTGGAAAAGTTTGAAAAAGTAGGCTTAAAATTAAAACCAGAAAAGTTAAAAATAGTGTTACCAAAATTAGTATTTCTTGGACACCTGATAAACCAAGGTACTATTACACCAACTCCAGAAAAATTTACAGTCATCGAAAATTTACAGTCTCCTAAAGATCAAAAAAGCTGCAGATCAGTTTGTGGGCTATTAAGCTGTTCCAGACGATATATTAAAAATAATGCCACAATAGCACAACCTTTGACGAACCTTTTAAAGAAATCAGGTAAATTCGAATGTACAGAGGACGCAAAACAAGTGCTAAATGAAATAAAAAGGCAACTATTACTGGCACCAATACTAAAACTGCCAGATTTGTCACAAGACTTCTGTTTGCAAACAGATGCTTCCGGTTACGGTATCGGGGCTATATTATTAAACGTTAATGCTGAAGGAGTAGAATCAATAGTTCAATACACCAGTAGGTCACTGACGGAAGCAGAAAAAAAATACTCTACAGTTGAAAGGGAGTGTTTGGCAGTTATAGTATTTACAGAATATTTTCGACAATTTTTACTTGGAAAAAATTTATTTTAAGAGTAGATCAAAAATCATTAGTTTGGCTACATACGATGCAAAATACTTCAGCCCGGCTGACACGGTTGATACTGCGTCTGCAAGCATATTCATATACTCCAATATATATAAAGGGCCGTACAAATATTTTACCAGACTATTTATCACAACATCCAGATAAGGAAGGAAATGTGATAGCAACCATCCAGAAAGAACTGGAAGGGGTAGAAATACTTTCTAATGAAAATATTTCAAAGCATCAAAATAAAGACGATTTTTGTTTAGAAATGAAATCATTTTTATCAAAAGGAACGGAACTGCCAGAGCACTTTAAACATTTTTTAAAGGACTTAAATAATTTTGATCTGGACGAAAGTAAAAATCTTCAAGTAAGATACCATAGACCATCGCAAGAATATAGAAAAAATGAGTTAAAAATTATTCCAGTGATTCCAATATCTCTGGAAGAAGAAGTTTTACAGATGGCACATGCAACAATTGGCTATCACATGGGAGAAGCAAAAACTATGGGGAGACTGACAGGGAATTTTTATTTTCCAAATATGTACTCAAAAGTAAAAGCTTTTATACAAAGCTGCCAAGAGTGCCCCAAACAAAATTCGCCACCAAAGACCCCTAGGGCTGAATTTGGTCAATACCCCACCCCTTCAGGGGTAGAAGAAACAATTTCAATAGACGTTTGGGGATCCGGGGGAAGTTTACCTGTTTCCAGGAAAGGAAACAGGTGTGTACTCACCATAGTAGACCATTTTAATTCATATTTATACGCTTTTCCAATTAAAGATGAAAAGACAAAAACCATTGCGAAAGTTTTGCTCAATCACCTATTTTTGGAACACGGGGTTTTCCCTAGAGTTTTACTTAGCGACAATAGGCCATGTCTTAAAGCCAAATTATTAGAAGAAATTACAAAATATCTAGGGGTTACACGATGGTTTACCTCGTCTTACCTTGCAGCAGCTAATGAGAAGATTGAACGTAGGCATAGGGAATTAGATTACAGGCTGGGAATACATGCAAGAGAGTAAAATGAAAAGTGAGATGAACATTTAACATTTATAGTATTTCAAATAAATACGGCTTTTTCACGTACCTTTAAAGAAACACCGTTTTTTCTCAACACGTAAGATATCCCAGAATTTGTTTAAATGAAATAGAAAATGACAGAATATATTACAACTTAGACCAATATAATCAAGAAATGGTGATGTGAATGAAAAAAGCTATGGAACAAGTTAAAGACAATCTGGAAGATGCGAAAACAGAACAAAAAGAAAATATGACAGAACAAGCAAAAATAAAACGAGTTACTGTCTAGCAGATTTGGTTTATGTTCACAAAACGAATCTAGAAGGAACAAAAAAGTTAAAACCGAGATGGGACGGACCTTATAGGATTACAAAAATTCTACCAAATAACTTAACATATGTTCTAAAACATCAGCATAAGGAAAAGGAAGAAGTAATACACCATAATAGAATGAAAAAGGGATATTTTTCAGAACCGTGGAAAAAGGAGCCTATAATTTCACAAGAAGAAATAGAAGAAACGATCTCACCAGTATATATCAGAAGACCATATGAATTTGATGACCTTTTTAACGACCACAACAGTTGGAAGAAGTGGAAGGAATATTTAGCCCAGACTTGGCTGCAAACTTTCCACAACAAACAAGAGAAAAAAAGAAAAGTTCAATATACATCGGATACAAGCGATGAAAGCGACATAGAAGAGCCTCAAACACAACCTACTGGTTTAAGACACAATAAACCAGAGGTTAAATCCAAAGAGGCAGAAAAATTGGAAGAAACCAAAGAATTATCTGATTTTCATACGCTAGACTCACCTACAGCCGTAGCGCAAAAATGGCTTTTGGAACAAACGCCATCTACCAGACGCGAGCTAACAGAATGTGACACCGAAAATTCTTCGACAGAAATCGATATATCTAAACCTGGACCATCGTCAAGAAAACCTTCTTTGAGAGAAAAATTATGGAGAAAAGTAAAGAAACCAAAGGGGCAGCAAGAAGTTCCTTGGTCAGCAGCACAAGTCGCTAAAACACTCATGAAGAAGGCCAAACATCAAGAGAAAGAACGATTAAAGAGATTTGACGAGGCAACAAAACAGCACTCGGAATCAGAGCCTTGTAAGCCACACTATAGAAACCACGGAAAAACTTGCGAATATTATAAAGAAGAAAAGCAAAAATTTTGAGTCCAGAACTCGGATCAGGAAACGGAGAAAGGCAGAACAAGTACAGACACCAGCAGATTAATATTTGAATAAAACAATAATAACAAAAAAAATGTTAAATAAAAATCAAACGAGTATAAAAGTAACTAAAGAAATATCTATATTTTCTTTTTAATCGGTACATACATAACATTAAGTTTCATTCAAATATATATCGCCAGTAAAAATTATGAACGTCACATTCCAACGCCAAATTATTATTTCCGATCGGAAGTGACATCGTAGGTTCCTGCAAAAAATTTTGTTTCCAATATGAGATAAGACTTCGCGAGCGGTGAAATGTCAAGATTGACAATTAAAAAAAATAAAAATGTCGTATAAACGAACCGACATAGAGTAAGCTGAACAAATGTTATTGACGAAATATACAGTTATAAATGTATTTTCCAAACCTTTAATAAATATGGAATTTTCATCATATAAAATAGCAAATTTATAAATTTTAATAACATAGTCGTATTGTGAGAACTATTACTAAGCCTTTAAATAGCAGCTAATCATAGTTCTCTGTTATAGGGTATAAATCCATTTGTTAGAGTTAGAAACAAATTGTGTAAATATTTTAATTGCAGTTTAAGACTTATCAGATTAAAAATCTTGCTGGATTGATTTAAAATTTTTACAAAGAATAATCATTGCAGTGTTTAAATAAATTGTAAGATTACATAGTTATTGTCTTTTTTTAAACAATTAAGTTATGCATCAACATAACTTATGTCAGTATAAACAATATATATAGATAATAAATTGGTATTTTGAGTGTTCTGTTTTAGAAAAAGAGAATATGACAATTTTTAGTTTTGCTTTGTGAGAAATCTACTTGAAAAAAAAAATGCTTCTTGTGTGGTTATATTACTACATAATGTCTTAAAGTAACTTTTAAAAATTTTAACCAATGCTTATGGGTTAGTTGTTCTTTTCAAGTTTTGTGACTTCCGGTCAATGTATAATCAGCGGTGTTGTTAAAAAAAATATTCTGTATTAATGCTTTACTAATAGGAGTGTTTAATATGGTATTTTGAGTGTTTAATAATTAATACTAATTTTAATATGAAAAGAATATAAATACAATTAAAATCCAACCAGAAACGGAATGTTTCTATTTTAGCGGCATATTGTATTTAGAAAACGAGTGAGAAAATAATTAGCCTCTTACTTTAAAAAAAAAAAAAATTATTTGTATATATTAGTGTGTGATTTTTTTTTTCTTTCCTTATGTATACAAACATTAATGCTTTGTTTGTATATTGATATCAATTTTTTTTTCTTTAGATCACAGATCTAGTTTTTTTTACAACCTATTTTTGGTTAATTTTTGCCGATATCAACCAAAGTTAGATGCAACTTCAGCCAATTTTGGTTCATGTATGATGCTAATATCAACCAATTTCTGGTGCACTGCAAGAGCTTGTAGTTAGCATCTCCCAAGATAATCTTTCTATCCAGGACCGATACGTTTACCTTGTCCGAAATCAACGTCAACAGAATCCAATAACAAGTGAGAATTTACTGATAATTTATTGACTGAAAGTGAAGCTAAATCAGTAATTTTCAATGCTTAAGATGTATAAGCAAATGGCTTATGGCCTAAACATTCGTTAAGTTAATGTAAAATGTGAAGAAAATGTAAATTGTTGTGTTTAAAGAAATCTGTGGTTACAAAACAAATTGTTATATGTAATTTAACCAAGGCATTTCTAAAAAAAAAAAATAATAAAAATAAACGGTATATCAACCACATCACACAGATAAATTAAATTTAAACTAAAAAAAAAATTCATAAAACTATTCTAATATAAATCTAATTTAAGCAAAACCACTAATATTATGTATAAGCCGCTTGGGGTCAAGTAAAACAGAAGATGCATATGAATAGGGTAAAAAGAGTAATTGTCAGTCCTATAGACAGAGAAAAAGAGAAACAAGGATGAATTTCAAATTAAAATCCTTCGACAGAAAAGAACATGGCCTATATTGGACCAGAAACATGACCCTAAGGAAACCCATTGAGGTTAGATGCACATAATGACCCAAAGATGGCAGCATAATAGCTTTAGACGAAATTAAGTTGTTTTAAAAGTAAAATATTGAGAATTGGGACAAATCTTCTTTAAATGGGGAGTATTGTGGTAAAGCTTTCTAATTTAGTTAATTATTAATTTAGTAAAAATATATATGACGCAAATATGAAGTTTGGAAATACCCCTTTTTATATAAGATAAAGAACATATCCTGCTAAATTCTGTTTAACGGGAAATTGAGAAATTACCACTTCCTAGCATTTACGTGGGAAGGTGTGGTTGATAAAAATGTATAAAAGATACATTTTATTGGAAGGGTAAATCTTATACTAACTTTTATGCCGGACTGACCTCTGGTCCGTTGTTTTAAAAATACTTTGGGACTTTATCTTATCATTGTAAGTGTCTAAGTATCTATTTATATATTATTGTTGTTTTATTGAGACTTGTGGTCTACTTGGGACAGCCAGTCCCAGTAGACAGATTATATCCGATTATATTATATGGTAAATGAATAAAAGTATTGTATTTTAGTCAACCTCTCTACGATCGATTTTTAGCCTCTCGAGCATCTCCAGTCGGTACGCCTCATTAGTTCGGTCATAGCCTAAGGCACACTACCAAAGTTTAATTACCTTAGGGCCAGAGTTTATCTCCTCTATAAAGGGAGAATAAAGGCATCTACAACTACAACCCCCAATATACCATAAGTATAACACTTCACAACATTTGAAACATCAAGAGAATGTAAGAGTGACAAGGTAAACCACTACAAAACACTACTGAAATAATCTAACTCTTGCATTTCAACGAACAAAATCAAAAATGAACTTTGAAACATCAAGAGAATGTAACAGTAACAAGGTAAACCACAACAAACACTACTGAAATATTCCAACTCTTGCATTTCAAAGAAAAAAATCTAAAATGAACTTTGAAACATCAAGAGAATGTAACTGTGACAAAGTAAACCGCGACAAAACACTACAGAAATAAAATAACTCTTAAATTTCAACGAAAAAATATCAAAAATGAACTTTGAAACATCAAAAGAATGTAACAGTAACAAGGTAAACCACAAAAAACACTACTGAAATAGTCCAACTCTTGCATTTCAACGAAAAAAAAAATCAAAAATGAACTTTGAAACATCAAGAGAATGTAACTGTGACAAGGTAAACGACGACAAAACTCTATTGAAATAATCCAACTTTTACATTTCAACGAATAACAATCCAAAATTAACTTTGAAACATCAAGAGAATGTAATAGTGACAAGGTAAACCACGACAAAACACTACTGATAATAATCTATCTCTTACATTTCAACACAAAATCTAAAATGAACTTTGAAGCATCAAGAGAATGTAACAGTGAGAAGGTAAACCATGACAAAACACTACTGAAATATTCCAACTCTTGCATTTCAACAAAAAAAAAATCTAAAATGAACTTTGAGGCATCAAGAGAATATAACAGTGACAAGGTAAATCACGACAACATACTACTGAAATATTCAAACTCTTGCATTTTAAAGAAAGAAATCTAAAATGAACTCTGTAAAATCAAGAAAATGTAACAGTGACATGGTAAACCACGACAAAATACTACTAAAATAAATCAATTCTTACATTTCATCGAAAAAAATCCAAAATGAACTTTGAAACATCAAAAGAGTGTAACTGTGACAAGGTAAACCACTACAAAACACTACTGAAATATTCCAACTCTTACATTTCAACAAAAAAAAAAAATCTAAAATGAACCTTGAAACAACAATTTTCTATGAAAATTCCAACTAAAAACCTAAATTGAACTTTGAAAACTCATGAGAATGTGACAGTGACAAGGTAAACCACGACAAAACACTACTGAAATATTCCAACTCTTAAATTTCAATGAAAGAAATCTAAAATAAACTCTGAAAAATCAAGAGAATGTAGCAGTGACATGGTAAAGCACGACAGAACATGGCAAGGTAAACTACGAGAAAACAGTGCTGAAATATTCCAACTCTTACATTTCCAGAAAAAAAAAATCCAAAATGAACTTTGAAACATCTTTAGAATGTAACAATGACTAGGCAAACCACAATAAACACTACTGAGATATTCCAACTCTTACATTTCAACGAAAAAAATCCGAAATGAACTTTGAAACATCAAGAGAATGTAACAGTGAAATGGTAAACAACGACAAAACACTACTGAAATAAACTAACTCTTGCATTTCAACAAAAAAAAAAAAAATCTAAAATGAACTTTGAAACATCAAGAGAATGTTACAGTGATAAGGTAAACCACTACAAAAAACCCTACTGAAATAATCTAGCTCTTGCATTTCAACAAAAAAAATCAAAAATGAACTTTGAAAAATCAAGAGAATGTACAGTGACTAGGTAAACCACAAGAAACACTATTGAAATATTCCAACTCTTACATTTCAAGGAAAGAAAAATCTAAAATGAACTTTGAAACATCAAGAGAATGTAACAGTGACTAGGTAAACCCCAACAAACACTTCTGAAATATTCCAACTCTTACATTTTAACGAAAGAAATACAAAATGAACTTTCAAAAATCAATAGAATGTAACAGTGACATGGTAAACCACGACAAAACACTACTTAAATATTCCAACTCTTGCATTTCAACGAAAAAAATCAAAAATGAACTTTGAAAAATCAAAAGAATGCAACAGTGACTAGTTAAACCACAACAAACACTACTGAAATGTTCCAACTCTTACATTTCAAGGAAAGAAAAATCTAAAATGAACTTTGAAACATCAAGAGAGTGTAACAGTGACAAGGTAAACCACAACAGACACTTCTAAAATATTCCAACTCATACATTTTAACGAAAGAAATCCAAAATGAACTTTGAAAAGTCAAGAGAATGTAATAGTGACAAGGTAAACCACGACAAAACACTATTGAAATATTCCAACTCTTACATTTCAACGAAAAAATCTAAAATGAACTTTGAAACATCAAGAGAATGTAACAGTGACAAGGTAAACCGCAACAAAACACTATTGAAATATTCCAACTCTTGCATTTCAACGAAAAAAATCTAAAATGAACTTTGAGACATCAAGATAATGTAACAGTGCCAAGGTAAATCACGACAAAACACTACTGAAATATTCCAACTCTTGCATTTCAACGAAAGAAATCTAAAATGAACTTTGAAAAATCAAGAAAATGTAACAGTTAAATGGTAAACCACGATAAAACACTACTGAAATAATCCAACTCTTACATTTCAACGAAAAAAAATTCAAAATGAACTTTGAAACATCAAGAGAATATAATAGTGACAAGGTAAACCACTATAGAATACTACTGAAATAACCCATCTCTTACATTTCAACAAAAAATCTAAAATGAACTTTGAAACAGCAAAAGAATTAACAGTGACAAGGTAAACCATGAGAAAACACTACTGAAATATTATATACAAGATACTATATACAAGAGAATGTAAGAGGGACAAGGTAAACCACTACAAAACTCTACTGAAATAATCTAACTCTTGCATTTCAACGAAAAAAATCAAAAATGAACATCCAATCATCAAGATAATGTAGCAATAACTAGGTAAACCACAACAAACACTACTGAAATATTCCAACTCTGGCATTTGAACTAAAAAACAAAATCCAAATGAAATTTGAAACATCAAAAGAATGTAACTGTGACAAGGTAAATCACGACAAATCATTACTGCAATATTCCAACTCTTATATTCCAACGAAAAAAATCCAAAATGAACTTTGAAACAGCAAAAGAATGTAACAGTGAAATGATAAACCACTATAGAACACTACTGAAACATTCCAACTCTTACATTTCAACAAAAAAAATCTAAAAGGAACTTTGAAACATCAAGAGAATGTTACAGTGACTAGGTAAACCACAACATTACTGATTTTACTACTGATGACGGTCACTGTATATGTGACCGAAATATCTGGTATTTTTTGTGAATTACTATCACTGTTATCATCATCACTGTCTATTAAAAGGATTTTATCCCTATTTGAGCTTTTATTTATCCACAACAAACACTACTGAAATATTCCAACTATTGCATTTCAACGAAAGAAATCCAAAATGAACTATTAAACATCAAGAGAATGTAACAGTGACAAGGTAAACCACGACAAAAAACTACTGAAATAATCCAACTCTTGCATTTCAAAAAAAAAAAAAAAAAAAAAAATCAAAAATGGACTTTGAAACATCAAGAGAATGTAACACGCACAAGGTAAACCACGACAAAACACTACTGAAATATTCCAACTCTTGCATTTCAACGAAAAAAAAAATCAAAAATGAACTTTGAGACATCAAGAGAATGTAACACTGACAAGGTAAATCACGACAAAACGCTACTTAAATATCCTAACTCTTGCATTTCAACGAAAAAAATCGAAAATTAACTCTAAAAAAGCAAGAAAATGTAACAGTGATATGGTAAACCATGACAAAACACTACTGAAATAATACAAATCTTGCATTTCAAAGAAAAAAAAATCCAAGATTAACTTCGAAACATCAAGATAATGTAACACTGACAAGTTAAACCACTGCAAAACACTACTGAAATAATCCAACTCTTACATTTCAACAAAAAAAAAAAAATCCAAAATGAACTTTGAAACATCAAGAGAATGTAACAGTGACAAGGTAAATCACTACAAAACACTACTGAAATAATCTAAATCTTGCCTTTCAACGAAAAAAACAAACAAACTTCGAAACGCATCAAGAGAATGTAACAGTGACAAAGTAAACCACGACGAAACACTGCTGAAATAATACAAATCTTGCATTTCAACGAAAAAGATCCAAAATGAACTTTGAGACATCAAGATAATGTAACAGTGCCAAGGTAAATCACGACAAAACACTACTGAAATATTCCAACTCTTGCATTTCAACGAAAGAAATCTAAAATGAACTTTGAAAA
The DNA here is from genome assembly GCF_049724085.1 of Artemia sp. Qi Xiang Cuo. Taxonomy (NCBI): domain Eukaryota; kingdom Metazoa; phylum Arthropoda; class Branchiopoda; order Anostraca; family Artemiidae; genus Artemia; species Artemia sp. Qi Xiang Cuo. Next base: position 47,368,839 of record NC_142803.1, read on the forward strand.
ATCAAGAAAATGTAACATTGATATGGTAAACGACGACAAAACACTATTGAAATAATCCAACTCTTACATTTCACCGAATAAAAATCCAAAATGAACTTTGAAACATCAAGAGAATGTAATAGTGACAAGGTAAACCACGACTAAACACTACTGAAATATTCCAACTCTTGCATTTCAAAGAAAGAAATCTAAAATGAACTCTACAAAATCAAGAGAATGTAACAGTGACATGGTAAACCACGACAAAACACTACTGAAATGAATCAACTCTTACATTTCAACGAAAAAAATCCAAAATGAACTTTGAAACATCAAAAGAGTGTAACAGTGACAAGGTAAACCACTACAAAACACTACTGAAATATTACAACTCTTACATTAAAAAAAAAAAAAAAAATCTAAAATGAACTTTGAAACATCAAGAGAATGTAACAGTGACTAGGTAATCCACAACAAACACTACTGAAATATTCCAACTCTTACATTTCAACGAAAGAAATCCAAAATGAACTTTGAAAAATCAAGAGAATGTAATAGTGACAAGGTAAACCACGACGAATCACTACTGAAATAATCTAACTCTTGTATTTTAACGAAAAAAAATCAAAATGAACTTTGAAACATCAAGAGAATGTAACAGTGACAAGGTAAACCCCGACTAAACACTACTGAAATATTCCAACTCTTGCATTTCAACGAAAAAGATCCAAAATGAACTTTGAGACATCAAGAGAATGTAACAGTGCCAAGGTAAATCACGACAAAACACTACTGAAATATTCCAACTCTTGCACTTCAACGAAAGAAATCTAAAATGAACTCTGAAAAATCAAGAAAATGTAACAGTAACATGGTAAACCACGACAAAACACTACTGCAATAATCCAACTCTTATATTTCAACGAAAATAATTCAAAATGAACTTTCAAACATCAAGAGAATGTAAGAGTGACAAGGTAAACCACTACAAAACACTACTGAAATAATCTAACTCTTGCATTTCAACGAAAAAAATCAAAAATGAACTTCCAAAAAACAAGATAATGTAGCATCAACAAGGTAAACCACAACAAACACTACTGAAATATTCCAACTCTTACAATTTCAACGAAAAAAATTCAAAATGAACTTTGAAACATCAAAAGAATGTAACTGTGACAAGGTAAACCACGACAAAACACTACTGAAATAATCCAACTCTTACATTTCAACGAAAAAAAAATCCAAAATGAACTTTGAAACATCAAAAGAGTGTAACAGTGACAAGGTAAACCACTACAAAACACTACTGAAATATTCCAACTCTTACATTTCAACAAAAAAAATCTAAAATGAACTTTGAAGCATCAAGAAAATGTAACAGTGACTAGGTAAACCACAACATTACTGATTTTACTACTGATGACGGTCACTGTATATGTGACCGAAATATTTGGTATTTTTTGTGAATTACTATCACTGTTATCATCATCACTGTCTATTAAAAGGATTTTATCCCTATTTGAGCTTTTATTTATCCACAACAAACACTACTGAAATATTCCAACTATTGCATTTCAACGAAAGAAATCTAAAATGAACTTTAAAACATCAAGAGAATGTAACAGTGACATGGTAAACCACGACAAAACACCACTGAAATAATCCAACTCTTGCATTAAAAAAAAAAAAAAAAAAAATCAAAAATGAACTTTGAAACATCAAGATAATGTAAAAGGCACAAGGTAAACCACAACAAAACAATAATGAAAAATTACAACTCTTGAATTTCAACGAAAAAAAATCAAAAATGAACTTTGAGACATCAAGAGAATGTAACACTGACAAGGTAAATCACGACAAAACGCTACTGAAATATTCTAACTCTTGCATTTCAACGAAAGAAATCTAAAATGAACTATAAAAAATCAAGAAAATGTAACAGTGACATGGAAAAACACTACAAAACACTACTTAAATAATCCAACTCTTAAATTTAAACTAAAAAAAAAATCCAAAATGAACTTTGAAGCATTAAGACAATGTAACAGTGACAAGGTAAACCACTGCAAAATACTACTGAAATATTCCAACTCTTACATTTCAACAAAAAAAAAAAATCCAAAATGAAATTTGAAAAATCAAGAGAATGTAACAGTGACAAGGTAAACCACGACAAAACACTACTGAAATAATATAACTCTTGCCTTTCAACTAAAAAAAAAACTTCGAAACTCATCAAGATAATGTAACAGTGACAAAGTAAACCACTACAAAACACTACAGAAATAATCTAACTCTTGAATTTCAACGAAAAAAAAAATCAAAAATGAACTTTGAAACATCAAGAGAATGTAACAGTGACAAGGTAAACCACTACTGAAATATTCCAACTCTTGCATTTCAACGAAAAAACAAAATTCAAAATAAATTTTGAAACAACAAGAGAGTGTAACAGTGACAAGGTAAACCACGACAAAACACTACTGAAATATTTCAACTCTTACATTTCAACGAAAAAAAAAATCCAAAATGAACTTTGAAGCATCAAGAAAATGTAACAGTGACTAGGTAAACCACAACATTACTGATTTTACTACTGATGACGGTCACTGTATATGTGACCGAAATATTTGGTATTTTTTGTGAATTACTATCCCTGTTATCATCATCACTGTCTATTAAAAGGATTTTATCCCTATTTGAGCTTTTATTTATCCACAACAAACACTACTGAAATATTCCAACTATTGCATTTCAACGAAAGAAATCCAAAATGAACTATGAAACATCAAGAGAATGTAACAGTGACAAGGTAAACCACGACAAAACACTACTGAAATATCCTAACTCTTGCATTTCAACGAAAGAAATCTAAAATGAACTCTGAAAAATCAAGAAAATGTAACAGTGACATGGAAAAACACGACAAAACACTACTGAAATAATCCAACTCTTACATTTCAACGAAAAAAAAAAATCCAAAATGAACTTTGAAACATCAAGAGAATGTAACAATGACAAGGTAAACCACTACAAAACACTACTTAAATAAACCAACTCTTGCATTTCAACAAAAAAAAAATCCAAAATGAAGTTTGAAATATCAAGATAATGTATCAGTGACAAGTTAAACCACTACAAAACGCTAATGAAATAATATAACTCTTGATTTTAAACGAAAAAAAAAAACTTCGAAACGCATCAAGAGAATGTAACAGTGACAAGGTAAACCACGACGAAACACTACAGAAATAATCTAACTCATGCATTTAAACGAAAAAAAAAATCAAAAATGAACTTTTAAACATCAAGAGAATGAAACATTAAAAATGTAAACCAAAACAAACAGGAATTAAATATTCCAACACTTTTTTTTCAGCGAAAAAACAAAATCCAAAATAAACATGAAAACATTAAGAGAATGTAACTATGACAAGGTACCACGAAAAAACACTACTGAAATAGTCCAACTCTTACATTTCAACGAAAAAAATCCAAAATGAACTTTGAAACGTCAAAAGAGTGTAACAGTGAAATGGTAAACCATTACAAAACAGTAACAAGGTAAACCACAACAAACACTACTGAAATATTCCAACTCTTGCATTTCAATGAAAAAAAAAATCCAAAATGAACTTTGAAACATCAAGAGAATGTAACAGTGACAAGGTAAACCACGGGAAAACAGTATTGAAATATTCCATATTCCAACTCTTACATTTCAATGGAAAAAATCTAAAATGAACTTTGAAACGTCTTCAGAATGTAACAGTGACAAGGTAAACCACGATAAAACACTACTGAAATAATCTAACTCCTGCATTTCCACGGAAAAAAATAATCAACAATGAACTTTGAAACATCAAGAGAATGTAACAGTAACAAGGTAAACCACAACAAACACTACTGAAATATTCCAACTCTTGCATTTCAACGAAAGAAAATCCAAAATGAACTTTGAAACATCAAGAGAATGTAACAATGACAAGGCAAACCACAAAAATACACGACTGAAATATTCCAACATTTACTTTAAACTAAAAAAAAAAATCCAAAATGAACTTTGAAACATCAAGAAAATGTAACAATGGCAATTTTAACCACGACAAAACACTACTGAAATAATTCAACTCTTACATTTCAACGAAAAAAAAAATCCCAAAGAACTTTGAAAAATCAAGAGATTGTAAAAGTGACAAGGTAAACCACTACAAAACACTACTGAAATAATCTAACTCTTGCCTTTCAACGAAAAAAAAATCAAAAATAAACTTCGAAACATCAAGAGAATGTAGCAGTGACAAAGTAAACCACTACATAACACTACTGAAATAATCTAACACTTGCATTTCAATGAAAAAAAAACAACTCTTACACTCTTACATTTCCAACTCTTACATTTTAACAAAAGAAATCCAAAATGAACTTTGAAAAGTCAAGAGAATGTAATAGTGACAAGGTAAACCACGAAAAAACACTATTGAAATATTCCAACTCTTACATTTCAACGAAAAAAATCAAAAATGAACTTTGAAACATCAAGAGACTGTAACAGTGACAAGGTAAACCGCAACTTAACACTACTGAAATTATACAACTCTTACATTTCAACGAAAAATATCCAAAATGAACTTTGAGACATAAAGATAATGTAACAGTGCCAAGGAAGATCAAGAAAAAACACTACTGAAATATTCCAACTCTTGCATTCAACGAGAAAAATATAAAATGAACTCTGAAAAATCAAGAAAATGAAACAGTGATATGGTAAACGACGATAAAACACTATTGAAATAATCCAACTCTTACATTTCAACGAATAAAAATCCAAAATGAACCTTGAAACATCAAGAGAACGTAATAGTGACAAGCTAAACCACGATAAAACACTACTTAAATAATAATATATCTCTTACATTTCAACAAAAAATTTAAAATGAACTTTGAAACATCAAAAGAAATATACAAAGATATTTTGCATCTCGAGTGACTACTTTTTTTTGTATTATAAATCTTATTTTCTTGATAGTTTGGTATGTCGAGCCCTTAAGATTCAAATTACATTGTTCGTTGGCTGTCATATAAGATTTGGTCAAACTGATATTTATTGCATTCATTGGCGACACAAGGGAGGATTTATTTATTGGATTTTCTGTGGAAAAGACTCGTACGATGTTTGTTACAAAGTATAATTACAATATTTAATTAGATACGTTTGTTTCACTATGTTAAATTGGAAACTTGAGTCTTGCTCGATCTATAGGCTACTTAAATTTTTCAGGTTCACATTTTGGGTTTATATTTCGGTTGCTTTTATTTTTACTCGGGTAACTTTAATTGGAAAATTCTGAGGCCTTTGAAAATTGATCCCATTACATATCATCCTTCCCATTCTTAACGATGTCCTCATCGTTTTGTTATGCTCTCTCTCTACACTTTCAAAAAAAAAAAATTTTTTATTAAGGAATTTATTTTAGTACTAATTACTTGAATTAGCTTTTTCTTGGTGAAATTTAATCTACTTTTTTTTTACAAATCCCTGAGTGCTCTATTAGATTATATATATATAACAACATTATTTTAAAGTCCATCACCTACTCACTCGATTTGGCGAAGGGGCCAAGGAGTTTCTATTGACTAACACCGTAGGTTATATGATTACATAATAATTATTATTTCCTCCACAGGAAATAATTTGGGTGTTAGCAATCCAAAGGATAGGTACCCCCTGACAAAACCCCAATTTTTGGAAAAATTTAAATTAGATCATATCAAAGATACGCAATTAAAGGAAAAATTATGTGAATTGCTCTGGGATTTTAGAGATATATTTTCTACATGCGAAGAAGATATTGGATTGATACCTTTCTATGAACATACTATCCAAACTACAGGTTTGCCTGAAGCTAAACAGCCCTACCGTATCCCTCATCCCTACAAAAATTGGTTAAAACATAAGATCCACGAATTAGAAAGAAACAATATTATACGGCCAAGTATAAGCCCGTATTCAGCCCCCGTTATACTAGTACCAAAAAAGAACAAGGACCTTAGGCTTGTAGTAAACTATAGAGCCTTAAATAAGCAGGTAGTTAGCGACAAATTTCCCCTGCCCCGAATTGATGAAATCCTAGATTCCATTTCAACCAAAAATAAATTTTTTATGTCTCTTGACCTCACGCAAGGTTATCATCAAGTTAAGATAGCAGATGATGACGTCTATAAAACGGCCTTTTCAACGACGGAATGCGGTTCTTACGAATATTTGAGAGTACCTTTCGGACTCAAAACCAGTTCAAGTGCATTATGTAGACCTCTGTTACATTTATTACGAGGTATAGAAAATATTATCCATTTTGTGGATGATGTTATTTGTGTGGGAGAAACACCAGAAGATCACATAAACACATTAGCCAAAGTTTTTGAAAGATTCAGAGAGGGTAATCTAAAATGTAGACCTGAAAAAGTAAATCTATTTCAATCCGAAATAAAATTCTTAGGAATGATAGTGACCCAAGGCCAAATATCACCGGACCCTGAAAAGATAAAATGCGTAGAAAACCTTAAACCACCGATAACTATGAAACAACTAAGAGGTATTATTGGTTTAACCAGTTATTTTAGAAAATTTATACGGAACTACGCCCAAATCGCAAAACCCCTAACAGATCTAACTAAAGGGACTTCCCAAAATATTACCTGGTCGCAGGAAACTCAAACTTCCTTAGACACTCTCAAGAAAGCTCTTACTTCTGAACCAATATTAGCGTTACCAGACTTTGAAAAAGGAATATTTGTGGTTACCACTGATGCTTCAGGTCTAGGAATTGGTGCAATCCTTTCCCAATTAATTCCCGTGGAAAACCACCCCAAGTCCCTGCAAGAACCCCCTCGGTATATAGAGAAAGTCATATGCTATTCAAGCAGAACTCTTACCAAAGGCGAAAGAAGTTATTCAGCAACGCAATTGGAGTTACTATCTATAATTTACCATTTAGATAAATTCAGACATTATTTAGTAGGACGAAAATTTAAACTGCGCTCGGACCATAAAAGCTTACAGTACCTAAGCACATTCAAAAATCCAACCGGAATTTTAGCGAGATGGATAATGAAAATCCAAGACCTGGATTACGAATTTGAACATGTGACCGGTAAACAGAATGCCCCTTTCGACTACCTGAGTAGATACCCTGAGAATTACTCTTCAGATAATGAAACTAAACAAATAAATGCCATTAATCCCAGTAAACGAAAACACAAGAAGAATAAACCTAAAATCCTCAAAGAGGAAAACGAAATTACCCGTAGCCCCTTATCCCTAGCTAACATTAAAAGAAACTAAGTCAAAGATGAATTGTGTTCGACTCTCATTAATTACTTTGTGAATTCCGATAATCTCCCTGATAAGTTTAGAACCCTGAAACGGGAAATAGACAATTTTTATTATGACTTGGACGAGGAAATCCTTTGCAGAATAGTAACAGGTGAAACAAATAGAAATCAAACCCAAATAATCCCAGTACTTCCCCAAAGCTAAATATTACCTGCCTTTGAGTAATTCCATTTGGAAATAGGCGGACACTTAGGAATAACCAAAACATTTCACAAGCTAAAACAATACTTTTATGTTCCGTCGGCCTTAACAAAACTCAAAGATTTTATAAGTACATGTGAAGCGTGTAACTTAAGAAAAAATCCCCAAACGTACCCTAATCCCCCCTTGGGGAGGGTGCCAGTAGCAAGGGTCCCTTTCGATGTTGTTTCATTCGACCTATATGGGACGAGTGGAGGATTACCTGTTTCTAATAGAGGTCATACTTGCGTTCTTTCAGTAATAGACCATTTTACCGGGTTCACTTTTGCCAAAGCACTAAAAAGCCAAGGTGCATATACCATAAGCAAATCGTTAGAAAAAAGAATTTTAAAATTTGGTATTCCTCATCAGATTATTAGCGACAACGGACCTAACTTCGTTTCTGAGGTAACGAAAGACCCAGTGAGCTTCCTTAAAATTCGAAAAATTATTAACCTCTCCCTACCACCCCCAAGCTAATTGAAAAATATAAAATAGGCACAAAATATTTTCCATTGTCTTGAGTATTTATACAAAGGACAATCGAAACGATTGGGATCAATATCTACCTTACTTAACTAATGTGATTAATACGGCATACTCGGAAACGGCTAAAGAAAATCCATTTTTGCTCTTGTTCGGACATGATTTTAAAATACCTTACCAATAAATCATAGAATCAAGGCAGTATTACAATAATACAGAAGTCTATAAGCATGATCCTATAAATAGGATGAGTAGAACCTACAAAATAGTTCGACAAGAGTTAAAAAAATGTAAGGCTAACCAAGAGCGGAAGAGTGAGTCCAAACTCAAGGAGAATATAAATTTTAAAGTAGGCGACCGTGCGCATCGGAAAAATGAAGATAAGCTGTAAGGAAAAAAACTTTCCAATAAGTATTCAGGACCCTACAGAATAATCAAAAAATACGACAATAATTTTACTTTTAAAATGATAAACCCAGATAGCGGGAGAACATATAAAGCACATGTTAGCCGCATGAAATGTGCCAAATACCCCGCTAGGTGGGCGCCCGAACCCTCATCCTCAGATTCATCAAACGCGGAAAACGAGTTTCCTAAGTCAAGGCTATCCAAATTAAAACCCTTTAATTTCAAACAAGACTACTTTGAGAACAATAGCGAAGAGGAAGATTCTGAAGAATTTTTAGCCATGAAAAACCTAGTCATCCCTAAAAGAAAACCCCTAATACCCATGCCTGCAAGAACCCCAAAAAGCCCAGAGAGTTCATCTTCAGAAAGCTCAAAGGAAGAATTAGATTATACGCTGTCGCCAAAAACCCAATTTTTCCCCGATAGAATTTCAACCCCATGTCCCCCCAAAAGATTTCCTGATGACATGGTATCCCCAGCAACCCCAATAGAAAGATGCCTATCGTTACAGGAGGAATTAAACAGAGCTGTGGAAACCCCAGGGGCAAAAAGGAGGAAGACTCCTCCTAGGGATACAAATACAAAAAGCTTGAGAGAGGCCATGGACATTATAAATTATCCGTAAAAACAAGGCAAAGTACCTTGCCTTGGACACAGGAACACCCTGAAAATGAAAACTTGGGACAATACCATCACATAACGGTGTCTAAAGTAAAACCCAAGGAATCTTACTCCTGGAAACAGACCATGCTACGAAATACACCTCACCCCCCGGAAGATATGGCATTCAAGCAGTGGAGACATTCTCCTAAGGTATTTGACTCCTCCCAGAGTTCCCAAGAATCTTTTAACTCCCCCAAAGCAGGACTTCAGAGTGAGGAAATGGAAAATAAACCCTCCACCTCCAGAGGAGATGAGATATATGAAGCAAGGGCAAGTGATTCTCCTAAATCTCAAAGGATAACCCCAGAAAGCTTTAATGATGAGTCCTCAGGAACTAGTTCTACTGAATCCGACGATGAGCCCAAAGACGCACAAAAACAAAAACCTACTTCGGCTGCTGCCTACGCAAAACAGTATAAGGCGAAAGGCCGAAAATTTCTTTCGAAACAATAGAAGATTTTTGACATAATCTCCATGGGAAAATCGAAAAAGAGTAAAACTCCAAAAAACTAACATAAAGATACCAAGAAGTCCGGCAAAATAAGCAAGAGACCTGATAAATGGAAATATGTCTAAGAATCAAGTACCCCAACAACTTATAAGGTAATATTAAGTCGAAATGAGCAGTTTAAAAAAAAAACTTAAAACAAGAATATATGAGTAAGACATCACAACGAAAGTCACCCATAAAAGGTCGAAATAAGTCAATAGTTAATTTTTCCAGATAAACTAAATCCCGGCTTGGTAAAGAACCCCGAAGATAGAAGAAGAACAAGAATTGTTCAAACCCTCCTCCGAAAGAAAAATACCCAGTGCAACCCCGTTACTGACAGAACAAATATGGATCAACTATTTCAAATAAGATCAAAACTTCTCGATGACTCGGCGCAATTAGTAGCAGAAAGATTGAGAATTGAGAATATGATAGAATCCACACTTAAATCCCTTAGTGAAGTGAAGACTTCCTAAGAAAGAATGAACAAAAGAATAAATGAGATCTTAGTAACTAAACAAATAGATAAGTTGATTGAAACCAAGTTTATGTAAGTTAAAGAACAGACCGCAAAAATCAAGATTTAAATGGAATCATTAAGTGACGCCACGCTTGTCAAGGGATATAATTATCCCGACCAGATTCTAAAATTACAAGTATTGTACGATAAAATGCAGGAAATTGGTAAAAAAAAGTACAAGATTATAGAAACAGTACTGTTCTGTCCGCGACAATTGCAGTACAAGAAGCCCTGGCACCCCAACGAGCAAAGATCCTAGACTTGCAGCATAAATACGATCACTTAAAAGCACAGAAGGAAATAATTCAGCTACAACAGGACAGCTTAGAGAAACAACTAAAGGAGAACCATGCTAAAATTACCGAAGAACTACAAAAACAAAGAGATTTCAGCTCAAACTTAGAAAAGATGGTTGCAACATATTTTAATGTTGAAATTAGCCTACACCTCAGTCCCTATTTGGAAAATCTCCTCACAAATAGTTACAACAAAGGACCATTCCAACCCACATATTTTGCAATTCCAAATCAAGCTCGTCAGCACCACATGAAACCCCTATTGGAAACAAATCAACATAACCCCCCAATGGATAGTAATATAATTAGGAGGACCCAGTGCATTGACGCCCAAGATAATGCTAATACGGCCCAAGATTCCTCGGAAGTCTCCGCACCACAACGAACACCCAAAACACAACTATTACCAGAAGATACGGAAAACTAGGGAATATCAAACGTGGGAATTAGTTGAACTCGAAAGAAAGAGGTAAATATATATATTTCTACGAGGTAATAAAAAAAAAATTCTATATTTCCGCTAGCCAAGAATATAGTGTTTCTCTAATAAAAGAAAAATAAATAAATAAATATATTACAAATTCACTCATAAGGGAGAAAGTGCGGTAGATAGCCATCCTAGCCTTACCCGGGACATGTAAACGTCATCTTGGGTAGCCCCCCCAGAATGAGTGGAGGCGGAACTTCTAGAGTAGGGAGCTTACTATCAGTACAATTGGGGAGCTTATATTAACGGCCATACTGAGTCGAAATCAGACTGAAAAGTTTCAGTTTCCCTTAGGAGCGAGTGGAGCCACAAGGACTAACAAACTTGAGAAATATTAACATAGAGAGAACAAAATAAGAAAGTAATGCATTTATTGTTACTCACATAATTGTCGCAGAGCTTCGGTTATATCGACACACTTGCAATACAAGACACTAATACAAAATTGTCATCTGGAGCGATGCAACGCAAAAGTTAATGCACTGACAAAAAGTTTTCTCGAAAGTTTATTTTGAATAGACTGCAAATAATCTCACATAACATAAATCATAAGAAATTCCTCGGTTAGACTGGTGTAAAACTCGTCTAAGACTCAAATAAGACTGGCACAAAAATTGTTAAGTCCTAACTATCTACTCTTCCAAATATCACCAGAGGTTACATTTGGGCGTAACTCACAAGTATATTTTACAGTCCCTATTGGCTGCACCATTTGTCCTACATTACTATTGGACGGGCTTGGACCAATGGGCTACTTGGGTTTAATTGAAGTTTATTACTTTTAAGATATCACTCTGGAATTTTTCTAATAAAGCGAAGTTCAAAATTTTAACTTTAATAACAATTTATAACTTTTTATAATAACACTTTGAATTTTTTCGGAACAAACGAAGTTTTACACTGTAACATTTTCCTAGTAGGGTGTCGCTTAATTTTAAGAAGACTTATAATTTAATTCTGTGAGAGTTGGTAAAGGATAATATGATTTAATTACATTGAGATACTTAGTTCTAAACTTAGTTTCCAGCACAATGCAATTAGATTATACAAAGATATTTTGCATCTCGAGTGACTACTTCTTTTGTATTATAAATCTTACTCTCTTGATAGTTTGGTATTTCGAGCTCTTACGATTCAAATTACATTGTTCGTTGGCTGTCATATAAGATTTGGTCAAACTGATATTTATTGCATTCATTGGCGACACAAGGGCGGATTTATTTATTGGATTTTCTGTGGAAAAGACTCGTACGATGTTTGTTACAAAGTATAATTACAATGTACAATTAGATACATTTGTTTCACTATGCTAAATTGAAAACTTGAGTCCTGCTCGATCTATAGGCTACTTGAATTTTTCAGGTTCATATTTTGGGTTTATATTTCGGTTGTTTTTATTTTTATTTGGGTAACTTTAATTGAAAAATTCTGAGGCCTTTGAAAATTGATCCCATTACAAAGGTAAACCACGAGAAAACAGTAATAAAATATTCCAACTCTTAAATTTCAACGAATGAAATCCAAAATGAATTTTGAAAAATCATGAGAATGTGACAGTGACAAGGTAAATCACGACAAAACACTACTGAAATATTCCAACTCTTACATTTCAAGGAAAAACAAAATCTAAAATGAACTTTGAAAAATCATGAGAATGTGACAGTGACAAGGTAAACCACGAAAAAACACTACTGAAATATTCCAACTAAAAATCTAAAATGAACTTTGAAAACTTTTGAGAATGTGACAGTGACAAGGTCAAAACACAAGGTCAACGACAAAGGTCAACAAGGTGACAAGGTCAACGACAAAACACTACTAAAATATTCCAACTCTTAAATTTCAATGAAAGAAATCCAAAATAAACTCTGAAAAATCAAGAGATCGCAGAATTGACATGGCAAAGCACGACAAAACATGACAAGGTAAACCACGAGAAAACAGTACTGAAATATTCCAACTCTTACATTTCCAGGAAAAAAAAATCCAAAATGAACTTTGAAACATCAAGAGAATGTAACAGTGATAAGGTAAACCACTACAAAACACTACTGAAATAATCTAACTCTTGCATTTCAACGAAAAAAATCAAAAAATCGAAAAAAAAAATCAAAAATGAACTTTGAGAATTTAAGAGAATGTAACACTGACAATGTAAATCACGACAAAACGCTACTGAAATATTCCAACTCTTGCATTTCAACGAAATAAATCTAAAGTGAACTCTGAAAAATCAAGAAAATGTAACAGTGACATGGAAAAACACGACAAAACACTACTGAAATAATCCAGCTCTTACATTTCAACGAAAAAAAAAATCCAAAATGAACTTTGAAACATCAAGAGAATGTAACAATGACAAGGTAAACCACTTCAAAACACTACTGAAATAATCCAACTCTTACATTTCAACGAAAAAAAAAATCCCAACGAACTTTGAAACATCAAGAGAATGTAAAAGTGACAAGGTAAACCACTACAAAACACTACTGAAATAATCTAACTCTTGCCTTTCAACGAAAAAAAAAATCAAAAATAAACTTCGAAACATCAAGAGAATGTAGCAGTGACAAAGTAAACCACGACATAACACTACTGAAATAATCTAACACTTGAATTACAATTAAAAAAAAAACAACTCTTACACTCTTACATTTACAACTCTTACATTTTAACAAAAGAAATCCAAAATGAACTTTGAAAAGTCAAGAGAATGTAATAGTGACAAGGTAAACCACGACAAAACACTATTGAAATATTCCAACTCTTACATTTCAACGAAAAAATCTAAAATGAACTTTGAAACATCAAGAGAATGTAACAGTGACAAGGTAAACCATGAAAAAAAACTATTGAAATATTCCAACTTTTACATTTCAACAAAAAAGATCCAAAATGAACTTTGAAACATCAAAACAATGTAACAATGACATGGTAAATCACAACAAAACACTACTGAAATATTCCAACTCTTGCATTTCAACTAAAGAAATCTAAAATGAACTCTGAAAAAATCAAGAAAATGTAACAGTGACATGGTAAACCACGACAAAACACTATTGAAATTATCCAATTCTTACATTTCAACGAATAAAAATCCAAAATGAACCTTGAAACATCAAGAGAATGTAATAGTGACAAGCTAAACCACGATAAAACAGTACTGAAATAATAATCTATCTCTTACATTTCAACAAAAAATCTAAAATGAACTTTGAAACATCAAAAGAATTAACAGTGACAAGGTAAACCGCGACAAAACACTACTGAAATAATCTAACTCTTGCATTTAAACGAAAAAAAAATCAAAAATGAACTTTGAAACATCAAGAGAATGTAACAGTGACAAGGTAAACCACGACAAAACACTACTGAAATATTCCAACTCCTACATTTGAACAAAAAAAAATCCAAAATGAACTTTCAAACATCAAGAGAATGTAACAGTGATATGGTAAACCACGTCAAAACACTACTGAAATAATCTAACTCTTGCATTTCAACGAAAGAAAATCCAAAATGATCTTTGAAACATCGACAGAATGTTACAGTGAAAAGGTAAACCACGAGAAAACAGTAGTGAAATATTCCAACTCTTACATTTCAACGAATGAAATCCAAAATGAATTTTGAAAAATCATGAGAATGTGACAGTGACAAGGTAAATCACGACAAAACACTACTGAAATATTCCAACTCTTACATTTCAAAGAAAAACAAAATCTAAAATGAACTTTGAAAAATCATGAGAATGTGACAGTGACAAGGTAAACCACGAAAAAACACTACTGAAATATTCCAACTAAAAATCTAAAATGAACTTTGAAAACTTTTGAGAATGTGACAGTGACAAGGTCAAAACACAAGGTCAACGACAAAGGTCAACAAGGTGACAAGGTCAACGACAAAACACTACTAAAATATTCCAACTCTTAAATTTCAATGACAGAAATCCAAAATATACTCTGAAAATCAAGAGATTGCAGAATTGACATGGCAAAGTATGACAAAACATGACAAGGTAAACTACGAGAAAACGGTGCTGAAATATTCCAACTCTTACATTTCCAAGAAAAAAAAATCCAAAATGAACTTTGAAACATCAAGAGAATGTAACAGTGATAAGGTAAACCACTACAAAACACTACTGAAATAATCTAACTCTTGCATTTCAACGAAAAAAATCAAAAAATCGAAAAAAAATCAAAAATGAACTTTGAGAATTTAAGAGAATGTAACACTGACAAGGTAAACCACGAAAAAACGCTACTGAAATATTCCAACTCTTGCATTTCAACGAAATAAATATAAAATGAACCATGAAAAATCAAGAACAAGAAATATTGACATGGTAAACCATTACAAACATCTACTGAACTATACTAGTTTTTACATTTCAACGAAAAAAAAAATCCAAAATGAACATTGAAAAATCAAGAGAATGTAACAGTGGTAATGTAAACCACTTCAAAATACTACTGAAATATTCCAACTCTTACATTTCAACGAAAAAAAAAATCCCAACGAACTTTGAAACATCAAGAGAATGTAAAAGTGACAAGGTAAACCACTACAAAACACTACTGAAATAATCTAACTCTTGCCTTTCAACGAAAAAAAAAAATCAAAAATAAACTTCGAAACATCAAGATAATATAACAGTGACAAAGTAAACCACGACATAACACTACTTAAATAATCTAACACTTCAATTTCAATTAAAAAAAACACAACTCTTACACTCTTACATTTCCAACTCTTACATTTTAACAAAATAAATCCAAAATGAACTTTGAAAAATCAAGAGAATGTAATAGTGACAAGGTAAACCACGAAAAAACACTATTGAAATATTCCAACTTTTACATTTCAACGAAAAAATCCAAAATGAACTTTGAGACATCAAGAGAATGTAACAGTGACAAGGTAAACCACGTCAAAACACTACTGAAATAATCTAACTCTTGCATTTCAACGAAAGAAAATCCAAAATGAACTTTGAAACATCGACAGAATGTTACAGTGAAAAGGTAAACCACGAGAAAACAGTAGTGAAATATTCCAACTCTTACATTTCAACGAAGGAAATCCAAAATGAATTTTGAAAAATCATGAGAATGTGACAGTGACAAGGTAAATCACGACAAAACACTACTGAAATATTCCAACTCTTACATTTCAAGGAAAAACAAAATCTAAAATGAACTTTGAAAAATCATGAGAATGTGACAGTGACAAGGTAAACAACGACAAAACACTACTAAAATATTCCAAATCTTGAATGTCAATTAAAAAAATCGAAAATATACTCTGAAAAATCAAGAGTACCCAGAATTGACATTGCAAAGTATGAAAAAATATTACAAGGTAAACCACGAGAAAATGGTACTGAAATAGTCCAACTCTTGCATTTCCAAGAAAAAAAAAATCTAAAATCAACTTTGAAACATCTTCAGAATGTAACAGTGACTAGGTAAACCACAACAAACACTACTGAAATATTCCAGCTCTTATATTTCAGCGAAACAAATCTGAAATGAACTTTGAAACATCAAGAGAATTTAACAGTGATAAGTAAAACCACGACAAAACCCTACTGAAATAATCTAACTCTTGCATTTCAACAAAAATCAAAAAATCTAAAATGAACTTTGAAACATCAAGATAATGTAACAGTAATAAGGTAAACCACTACAAAACACTACTGAAATAATCTAACTCTTGCATTTCAACTAAAAAAAAAAAAATCAAAAATGAACTTTGAAAAATCAAGATAATGTAATAGTGACAAGGTAAACCACGACAAAACACGAAAAATCAAGAAAATGTAACAGTGAATAGGTAAACCACAACAAACACTATTGAAATATTCCAACTCTTACATTTCAAGGAAAGAAAAATCTAAAATGAACTTTGAAACATCAAGAGAATGTAACAGTGACTAGGTAAATCACAACAAACACTTCTGAAATGTTCCAACTCTTACATTTTAACGAAAGAAATCCAAAATGAACTTTGAAAAATCAAGATAATGTAATAGTGACAAGGTAAACCACGACAAAACACTATTGAAATAATCTAACTCTTGCATTTCAACGAAAAAATCAAAAATGAACTTTGAAAAATCAAGAGAATGTAACAGTGACTAGGTAAACCACAACAAACACAACTGAAATATTCCAACTCTTACATTTCAGGGAAAGAAAAATCTAAAATGAACTTTGAAGCATCAAGAGAATGTATTAGTGACTATGTAAACCACAACAAACACTTCTGAAATATTCCAACTCTTACATTTTAACGAAAGAAATCCAAAATGAACTTTGAAAAGTCAAGAGAATGTAATAGTGACAAGGTAAACCACGACAAAACACTATTGAAATATTCCAACTTTTACATTTCAACGAAAAAATCTAAAATGAACTTTGAAACATCAAGAGAATGTAACAGTGACAAGGTAAACCGCGACAAAACACTACTGAAATAATACAACTCTTGCATTTCAACGAAAAAGATCCAAAATGAACTTTGAGACATCAAGAGAATGTAACAGTGCCAAGGTAAATCACGACAAAACACTACTGAAATATTCCAACTCTTGCATTTCAACGAAAGAAATCTAAAATGAACTTTGAAAAATCAAGAAAATGTAACATTGATATGGTAAACGACGACAAAACACTATTGAAATAATCCAACTCTTACATTTCAACGAATAAAAATCCAAAATGAACTTTGAAACATCAAGAGAATGTAATAGTGACAAGGTAAACCACGATAAAACACTACTGAAATAACCTATCTCTTACATTTAAACAAAAAATCTAAAATGAACTTTGAAACATAAAAAGAATTAACAGTGACAAGGTAAACCACTACAAAACACTACTTAAATAATATAAATCATGAATTTCAACTAAAAAAAAAAAAAAATCAAAAATGAACTTTGAAACATCAAGAGAATGTAACAGTAAAAAGGTAAACCACAACAAAACACTACTGAAATATTCCAACTCTTACATTTCAACAAAAAAAAAATCCAAAATGAACTTAGAAACATCAAGAGAATGTAACAGTGATAAGGTAAACCACGACAAAACACTACTGAAATAATCTAACTCTTGCATTTCAACGAAGAAAATCAAAAATGAACTTTGAAAAATCAAGAGAATGTAACAGTGACAAGGTAAACCGTGAAAAACACTACTGAAATATTCCAACTCTTACTTTTCAACGGAAGTAATCCAAAATAAACTTTGAAACAAAATTTTACTGTAATTTTAATATTTATTTTCAATATTAAGTACAAAAGAAAACATTTGCAATATAATTCGTTTTCAGTAAAGCGCCAATGACGCAGTAGGTTTTAGGCTTCTGCAGTGAGGCGATACCCAAAATCTTTTTGTGTAGTTATTTTTATTCGATTCAAACTTGAATTGCATATTCAATTTAAGTTTCACTCGTTTTAAGATTCATTTATTCATTTACATTAATATATATTGTATGTTTGTTCGTATTGATTATTTATTTCGTATTATTTTGTGATTATTTTGTTCGTATTTAAGATTGAATATGAAAATCAAGCTTAAAACGAAAAAAAATATTTTGCTATTAAAGTATAAATGAAACTTAAAACGAACAGAAATTAAATAAATAATCAATACGAACAAACATACAATATATATTAATGTAAATCAATAAATAAATCTTAAAACGAGTGAATCTTAAATTGAATATGCAAATCAAGTTTGAATCGAATAAAAATAACTACAAACAAGAGTTTGGGTATCGCCTCACTGCAGAAGCCTAAAACCTACTGCGTCATTGGCGCTTTACTGAAAACGAATTATATTGCAAATGTTTTCTTTTGTACTTAATATTGAAAATAAATATTAAAAGTACAGTAAAATTTTGAACTGATGAGTTTTTAGCAATTAATATCATTATGCATCAAATATTCAGTTTAATTTATTAGTTCTTTTCAAGATTGGTCAAGACAAATATAGTTTCACTACAAACAAAATTTGGATACTGCCCCCTTCTTTAACTGTAAAACCCTCAAGCCTTCTCCGTCATTGGTGCTTCACTGAAAACGACTTACTCGTATATTTCAAATTTATTATTTTCCAGTTCTTACAGTATTGAAAATGAAAATAAAAATTACAGTGAAAAAAAAATCTTGAACTGATGGATCTTTCAGCAATTAATATCATTATATATCTAATATTCAATTTGATTTTGTTTATACTTTCCAAGACTGTTCAAGACTCATATAGTTTTGCCATTTTTTTAACTCTGCCATTTTTTCTAACTAATCGAGTTGGTTTGTTATGAAAACATTCTATGGCTTCTAGGGATTTCTATTTGAGCGGAAAACTGCACCTCAAACTTTGTGGAACATGCATTTTCTTGCATGAAACACCAAAATATAATAAAATGTCAAGTTTCGGAGTGTTCCGCCACTCGCAAGCAAGTGCCATTGGTATTTTTGAATCCGCATGGTCAATTTAGGGGGTGGAGGGTAGGCTAATTCTCGTAGCAGCCCCATTCCGTTGTGGTATGATTTACACTTTTAACACCTGGCGTCCGGACTATCATATAATCTACCAGGCATACAACTACCACAAATCAGTATCAATAAATAAATGAAACCCAAAATGAACAAAAATTAAAATACATATTAGAGTCAAACTCAAAACGAGCATAAATTAATATGAGTAGGGTTCATAACCCCTATGCTTTCTAAAAGCCAGAATATTATTTGTACTTTACTGAAAAAAAAATTCAAATCAGTTTACTGAAAAAAAATCTGCATTGTCAATTTAATATACATATGCTGATATTTATTCCCTAAAGTCTTAATTAATGAAAGAATTGTTTTCAGTAAAGCGCCAATAACGCAGTAGGCTTTAGGCTTCTGCAGTGAGCCGATACCCAAACTCTTGTTTATAGTTATTTTTATTCGATTCAAACTTGATTTGCATGTTCAATTTAAGTTTCACTCGTTTTAAAATTTATTTATTTATTTACATTAATGTATATTGTATGTTTGTTCATATTGATTATTTATCTATTTAATGTCTGTTTTGAGTTTCATTTAATATTCAATATGAACATAACTGTTTTCATCCTTCGCTTGAATATACCACCAAACACAAGATTTAATATATTTAATCTCTAAATATTAATTTATATTATTAATTGTTGTGTGTTTTCGTTATGATTTATTATTTAATTTCTATTTGTTTTGGGTTTCATTTATTCGTTGATAATAATTCCTGGTCGTTTTGAGTTTGAATTTTAACAGGTATTTATATCTGCTGAGCTTAATTTTAAAATGGCTTTTACTTTTATTTGAAAAAGTTATTTTTCGGAAAGTTTTTATTAATTAATTTACATAAAGGATCGATATAGTTCATCATAGATTTAATAATTAAGAACGACCTCTTGCCTATACTAACTTGTATAGGGAAGTACTTAACTTGCCTATAGGCAAGTACTATAGGCAAGTATAGGCAAGCCTATTGGCAAGTATAGGCAAGTACTGTACTTAACTATGGTATAGGCTTGTAAAGTTATGTCTCTTGCTATTCCAAATAAGAAAAAGCCATAGGCTGTTTCCTGTTTGTAATTTTATATCATAGGCAGCGCGATAGCGCTAAGTAAGTAAAGAACGATGTGGGCACAATTTATCATTTATTTTTTTCATTTTTCTTCTTCTTCTCCATACCCGGGCACTTCGTATCGAAGGAAGTGTCGTAGAAACTTCAAAAAGGGCTCATTCGATTGGAAATTGGAGTGGCTAGTGCCTTTAATAGTCGAAAGTGATTGGAGGGCAAGTAGCCCCCCAACGCCCCTCATTCCCACAAACACATCCAATCAAAAATTTGAGATAGCCATTTTGTTCAGCGTAGTTAATTTCCAGATAGAAAATATGTTTCTTAGGAGGACACTCCCCTACAGCCCTCGGGGCAAGGGTTTTAAGTTATGCCCTGGGGTATATAAGGTTTTTATAGAAGAGGTTGTCATACAAACGTCAAAAGGGGCTCATTTGATTGGAAATTCAAAGGGCTAGTGCCCTTTTTAATAGTCAAAAGTGATTGGAGGGCAACGAGCCCCCCCCGCCCATCATTCCCCCAAACACATCCACTCCAAATTTTGTGATAGCTATTTTGTTAAGCGTAGTTGATTTCCAAGCAAAAAATATGTTTCTGAGGAGGACACTCCCCCACAACCCTGAGGGCAAGGGTTTTAAGTTATGCCCTGGGGGCATTTAAGGCTTTTATAGAAGGTGTTGTCGTAGAAACTTCAAAACAGGCTCATTCGATTGGAAATTCAAAGGGCTAGTTCCCTTTTTAATAGTCGAAAGTGATTGGAGGGCAACAAGTCCCCCCCGCGCTCATCATTCCCCCAAACACATCCAATTAAAATTTTGAGATAGCCATTTTATTTAGCATAGTTGATTTCCAGATAGATAATATATTTTTGAGGATGACACTCCCCCACAACCCTCAGGGCAAGTGTTTTAATTTATGCCCTGGGGGCACATAAGGATTTTATAGAAGGCGTTGTCGTAGAAACTTCAAAAGAGGCTCATTGAATTGGAAATTCAAAGGGCTAGTGCCCTTTTTAATAGTCGAGAGTGATTGGAGGGCAACTAGTCCCACCCCCACGCCCATCATTCCCCCAAACACATCCACTCCAAATTTTGAGATAGCCCTTTTGTTCGGCGTAGTTGATTTTCCGATATAAAATATGTTTTTGAGGAGGAGATTCCCTCACAGCACTCAGGGCCAGGGTTTTAAGTTATGCCCTGGGACTATATAAGGATTTTATAGAATGCGTTGCTGTTGAAACTTCAGAACAGGCTCAAATCGATTTGAAATTAATAGGGCTATTTATGTTTTTAATAGTCGAAAGTGATTGGAGGGCAACTAGCCCCCCCACGCCCATCATTCCCTTAAACATATCCAATCAAAATTTTGAGGTAGGCATTTTGTTCAGCGTAATTGATTTCCAGATAGAAAATATGTTTTTGAGGAGGACACTCCGCCACAACCCTCATGGCAACGGTTATAAGTTATGCCCTGGGGGCATATAAGGTTTTTATTGACATCTTTGTAGTAGAAACTTGAAAAAGGGCTCATTCGATTTGAAATTCAAAGGGCTAGTACGCTTTTTAATAGTCGAAAGTGATTAGTAATATTTTTTGTTGTTGTCAATGTTTAGACCAGGGCACTTCGTATATAAGAAGTTGTCTTTGGAACTTCGAAAAGGGCTCATTCGATTGAAAATAGAAAGGGCTGATTTTAATCAGCCCTTTCTAATAGTCAAAAGTGCCCTTTTTAATAGTCAAAAGTGATCAGAGGGCAACTAATCCCCTTTCTACTCCCACCCTCCCACGCCCACCCTCCCACGCCCACCCTCCCATTTGCCCATTATATTTATAAACTAAATGTTGCCTTAAGATTAAATCAAAATGCACTCTGATAATACTAATTCTCAATAAGGCATCTCAGCAGTACCCCAAGAACGACTGAGGGTATTGCGTTCAAACTTTCGGGGCTACTTCTGATCTTAAAATGTAACCAAATCGAAATAGCGTAAGTGTATCCGAGCTATCAAAGAAAGTAAATATATTTTTGCGAATGGTATCAAGTTTTCCATTTCAGGTCAACTAGAGGAGGCACGAAACTAAATTAAACAGTAATATTTGTGCTCAGATTTTTAAAAGGATGTATGTTGTTAAAAATTACTGAAATTTTTTCTCTACCTTACAAATAGCAGGCCAAATTGTAAAGTCTTAAAAACGAAAAGATTTAAAGCATTATTTTCTATTTCCCTGAAAAGACTATGGCAATATAGAACGAACAAAAATTAATTAAAAAAACTTTTTCCACAAAATAAGCTTATCAAAGAAAAGTAAAGAGCTCCATTTAACAAAAAATGAGCAAAATTAAAATCAAATAATCTACCAAGCGTGAAACTAGCACAAATCAGCATCGATAAATAAATGAAACCCAAAACGAACAGAAATCACAATAAATAACCGAGTCAGACTCAAAATGAGCAGAAATTAACATAAGTTGGTCGCAAAACCCCTATGCCTTCCCAAGGCCAAAACAAGATTTGCACTTTAGTGAAAAAATACAAATGAATGTTCATTGTCAGTTTAATATACATATACTGATATTTAGTAATCAAAATGTTAATATTATTTGATTTATTAAAGTTATAAAAGTAAAATCATTTATATTTTTTTCAGTAAAGTGCAAATTTTGTTCTGTCCTTTGGAAGACATAGGGGGTTTGCGCCCAACTTATGTTAATTTCTGCTCGTTTTGAGTTTGACTCGGTTATTTATTGTAATTTCTGTTCGTTTTGGGTTTCATTTATTTATAGATGCTGATTTGTGGTAGTTTCAGGCTTGGTAGAAAATTACATAAAGAAAGAAAAACGAGCAAAAATAGGATTTTAAAGGCTACATGTTTCGAGTTTGGTGTCTATAGAAAACCCACACATAATGACGGTTACTTAAATTATTCCTCGAATCTTTCTCCTGCTGTGAAAAGAGGAGTTGTCACTTCTCTAGTTGATAGAGCATTGAAAGTTTGTTCAACACGCTTCTTGAATTTATAGCTCAACCACCTTCGTTTAGGTTCATTTAGGTTCACTTATTGTGGGGCCACGATAAGTGAACCTAAATGAATTTTTTGCATGTCTCTCTCACTAGGCCCCTGTGCTTGAGTTGGTGTGCTGTCATCTATAACTACAGGTGATAAGAGGGCAGCAGATGTGGTAATGATAATGTGTCAGTATCTTTACTTTTTTAAATGTGAATGAAGCTATTTGAGTGCGCGTAGTCGGGTTGTCTATTGTAACCTAACCTAAATGAATCTAACTTAAAATCAGTTGCCTTAATGTAACTTAACCTAGTGATGATATGACAGCCCTATGAGGAAAATTATATAATAATGTCCTTTGAAAAGTATTGTGTAGAATTAGGGTATGCATAAAGGTTCTTATATCTGAAAACTAAAACCCCACTTTATTAGTATTTCTTCAAACTAAGACCCAACTCTATTAAAAAATCAACTGTTATTAATAAAATCATATTACTAACAAATTCAGATGTACTTTAAACATGGATGTTTTTATTTCTTAAAACTAAAACCCAATTTTATTTTTATTAAAATTAAATATTATTAATAAAATTTGATGTATTTAAAACGTTGATGTTCTTATTTCTGAAAACTAAAACCTAACTTTATTAAAAAATCAAATATTATTAATAAAATCAGATATATTTTAAACGTTGATGTTTTTATTTCTGAAAACTAAAACCCAACTTTATTAAAAAATCAAGTATTATTTATAAGATCACAGGTATTTAAATGTGGATGTTCTTATATCTGAAAACAAAACCCAACTTTAATAAATAACCAAATATTATTAATAAAATCAGATGTATTTTAAATGTGGATGCTCTTACTTCCAAGAACTAGAACCTAACTTTATTGAAAAATCGAATGATTAATAAAATCAGATCTATTCTACACATTGATATTCCTATTTCTGAAAAATAAAACCGAGCTTTATTAAAAAAATCAAACTTTAATTATAAAATCAAATATGTTCTAAAAAGGGATGTTACAACTTCTGATAATTGAAATCAAACGTTATTAAAATATCGAATATTGTTAATATAATAATATGTACTTTAAACGTGGATGTTTTTATTTCTAAAAATTAAAACCCAACTCTATTTTAAAAAATCAAATATTATTGATAAAATCAGAGGTATTTAAATGTGGATGTTCTTATTTCTGAAAACTATAATGCAACTTTATTAGAAAATCAAATATTCTTAATAAAATCGAATGTATTTTAGACGTGGATGTTCTTATTTTCGAAAACTAAAACCCAACTTCATTAAAAAAAATTATTATCAAAATCAGATGTATTTTAAACGTGGATGTTCTTATTTCTGAGAACTAAAACCCAACTTCTTCCAAAAATCAAATATTATTGATAAATTCAAATGTATTTTAGACTTGGATGTTTTTATTTATGAACACTAAAACCCAACTTTATCAAGAAAAGTCAAATATTGTTTATAAAATCATGTGTGTTAAAAACATAGATGTTTTTTTTTCCGAAAACTAAAACCTAACTTTACTGAAAAATCAAATATTATTACTAGAATCAGATGTATTTTAAACGTAGATTTTCTTATTTCTGAAAACTAAAACCCAATTTTATTAGAAAATTAAATATTTAATAGAATCAGATGTATTCTAAACGTTGATGGTTCTATTTCTGAAAACTAAAACCCAGCTCTAGTAAGAAAATATGTATTTTAAACGTGGATGTTCTTATTTCTGAAAACTAAAACTCCACTTTATTAATAATTCAAATATTATTAATACAAACAGATGTATTTTAAACGAGGATGTTCCTGTTTCTGAAAACTAAAATTCTCTCTGCCTGTGTGTCTGGAGGGGTGTATGCTTGTCTGTGGAGATTTTTGAGAAACAAATTCAGCTCATCTCTCTCAGACTTTGGTAAAAGTTCTGTTAAAGTATCTAATTTTCTAATATATCCCCTATGAGCCTGCTAGTAGTATCATTATCTATGAAATTCCTTTTCTTACATGTCCGCCTTTTTTAATACATATTCTAAACGTTTGACGTTCTAGCATACCCTAAAAATAAAGATCATCTAACAAAGTAATGTATAATATATTTTTAATGAAATAATAACATGTAGAATATTAAAATAAAAAATATGTTTCATACATTATTATACATTATTAACATTATTGAACAACTTTGGACATTTTGAATCTGTTCCATAAAATAATTTATCATATTCTTTCTTGATCCTATAGTTATTCTCTTCTCTTAGTTCATGACCAGTAGAGTAATCCTTAATTCATTTTAAGTCATACACAATTTTTACTGGGGTGTCACCTACGGGTTGAATATGCATTTCGTCTTTAGTACTATTGGATTCATTGAAAATACGAGCAATAGCTGTAGTAGTTTTTATTTTCGCTTCATATTCCTTTAATTTATCTGCATAATAACTGATCGTATTGTGTATTATTGTCCTTTTTGTTTTGTAAGCGATTGCACTGTCTATTATTAAATTGTGTTTACAAAGGCGACAGTTCTGAAAGTTAGAGATGATATTATTTGTTATTTTCGTACAGCAGTTGGCTTTTCTTTTCCCCATTGCATTCATTTGAATACTAATACCAGAACAAGAGGAATATGATGTATCACTAGGTAATGTGTTACTAGAACCATGAGCAAGAAGATTCCCCTCTTTATCATCTATTATTTTTATGTCGGCATTGTCTTTGAGCACTATCATCTCTGGTAATGATACTCTTACATATCCACCATTTGTACAATGGAAATTCTTGGGTACTCCAAAGAAATCTAAACTCTCACTGTCATAACAACGCACGCATACATTTCCAATAGTGCTACCACTTGTTCTTGTTTCAGAGTTCAAATACTTCTCCTTGTCAGTATTCAAGACAACAATGACTTTATCGTGTGTACAAACTTTTCTCGAATCATTCATTTTCACTTTTTAAACAAAAATATGATGCAGATGTCAATCCTTCCAATGTAGAAAAACTACTGATTTAATACATGCAGTAAAGTAGGTAGTGTCGATAACCGGGCATGGAGTATCACTGGGAAAGCCGCGTCGTGTTTATGAGCAAGCATAGAGAATGATTGGTACAGCCCCAAGCATATTTCATGTTATTTTAAGATACGTAAAAAAAGTTGAAAAAAACATGTTTAAAAAATAATATAAAAAAAAGTTAAAAAAAAGTATTAAAAAAAAGGAAAGATGGGTCCAAAAAGTTGAAGGGAGGGGGCCCCTTGGAGGTTGGGGATAGGGAACCTTTGGAGGTTGAGGTCCTTGGTGGTTAGGGTGATTGATGATTGCGGTCCTTGATGCTTCAAACCTATAACCATCTCACTAGTTGATTTCTAGGGATTTATAAGAATAGTTCTGAATTTCTTTATTGAAATTCCTTTCTTGGCATTTACATCACTATTAGTATCAACTTTTTAGTATACTATAATGTTAAAAGTGGAATAATTTCCAAGTCCAAAACAATTCAGTAAAAAAAAGTGCTACTACAAACATTATTTTTCTAATAGTAAAAGTCACGACTAACATTTCTATATCATTCTCATTTTGAATTTGAAAAATATTAAATGTGGTTTTTATATGTTTTAAGTATGTTTTATGTCACTCTAAGACATGTAAAAAAAGGTGGAAAAAATAGCATGTTAAAAATAATAATAATAAAAAACTTAAAAAAAAGTGAAAATATGGGGGGAGGGGGACCCCAAAAAGTTGGAGGGAGGGGCCCCTTGGAGGTTGGGAATAGGGGGCCTTTGGAGGCTGAGGTCCTTGGTGGCTAGGGTCATTGGTGCTTACGATCCTCGATGGTTCATACTCATAATAGTCTCACTTCTTCATTTCTAAGGGTTTCTAAAGATTGTTCTGAATTTTTTATTAAAATTTTATATTGACAACACTGTTCAAATGGTACTTGTGTATTATACAAAACACATCCGAGAATTAAAGCTAGGTCAAGTCACAATGTCATCTTGTCGTCGTTAATCATTTCTATAGATTGATGCCAACGATGCTATTCCAAATTTATAATAAATTGCCCATGAGTTAGCAACCCCTTCAGGGTTACCTTAACTGGTAAGCAGTTTAAACCTTTTTTTACCACCTTTATACAATCCAATTAAAAATGCTATCTAGCCCTGTTTCACCCCTATTATTCAATTACCAATTAAGATCATTCATTGCATAGTTATGCGAATGCTATACCTATTTTCGCAAATTGAGTTATTTTTTGGCAAATGATTCAACTTTTTGGTATCTAATAATGAATTAGAATGCTAATAGTCATCCATTGAATGTTAATAGCCGAAAGCTTGGCTGTTAACCATTTTACAGAAAAGTCCAATAAACCTTTGAATACATTATACCAATGTCTCTTGTATGCATAAAATCTATTACATATCTGAGCATATTCTTTGTACAGTTGATAGTAATTAATCCCATATGCTATCATTAAACCTGCCGTCGAATGCTAATAGCCGAAAGCTCGGCTGTTAACCATTCTACAGAAAAGTCCAATAAACCTTTGAATACGTTATACTAATGTCTCTTGTATGCGTCAAATCTATTACATATCTGAGCATATTCTTTTACAGTTGATAGTAATTAATCCCATGTGCTATCATTAAACCTACCATTGAATGCTAATAGCCGAAGGCTTGGCTGTTAACCATTTTACAGAAAGAACATTCAACCTTTGAAGTACAATGAAAATCACTCCTTATATTTGAATCCGATTACTATACTAATCAAGCTATCGCATATGGAGTACCCTCTGTATCCGCTGTCTCTGATTGGTCCAAGAAATAGGTGTTGCCTCAGAAACCTCGGGAAAGGCATGTACTGTTCATAGTAATAGATTAATGATCGTGCCAAGGCATATTACGAAATATCCCCTGAAACTCCACTGTATATGGTGTATATGGAGTAAATCACCCCTGAAATATCCCCTGAAATCAGCATATAGCTTACTACTTACAGATAGTATTTGTCATTGGGAAACATACGAAAATTTTTTGTGTGGGGTTTTTCTGGAGGATCTTTCATGAGAAGAAAGTATTTTCAAGGAGGGGGGGTAGATTTACATATAAATTCCTCTTTTCCACTTCCCTTAGAACTCCTCAATAAAACTAAACAATAACACGACTCAAAGATGATTTTTAAATTCTGAAAACCATAATTTCTGCGAGGGGGGTATTTTCCAGGTGATGAGGTTTCCGTGGGTGGAGGAGGGGAAATTTTCCGTGGGGGAGGAGGATAAACGCTTAGACCCGTGGAAAGTGACAGGATGAAGGGGACCCCCATTAACAGACATAAAAAAGAGAAATAAATCTTGATTTAAGACTTTATGACGTCTGATTTTCTTTGTTTATGTGACAACAAAAAACGCATTTTTATAAATCACATTGATAGTAATTTATATAAAGACTTAAAAAAGGAAACAATTCCAACAAGGTTGAACATGTAAAGATTCTAACTTGTGTTTTACCCGATGTAGGTACGGTGGTTGAGTTGCACGAGGGTTCAGTTACACGAGGGTTCAGTTGCACGATGGTTCAGTTTCACGGTGGTTCAGTTGCATTGTGGTTCAGTTGCACGGTGGTTCAGTTGCACGGTGGTTCACTTGCACGGGGGTTCAGTTACATGGTGGTACAGTTACACGGGGGTTTAGTTAAATGGGGCTGAGTTGCACGGGGGTTGAGTTGAACGAGGGTTCAGTTAAAGGGGGTTCAGTTGCATTTTGGTTCAGGAGCATGAGGTTTCAGTTGCACGAGGGTTCAGTTGCACGGTGGTTCAATTGCACGGTGGTTCAGTTTTACGGTGGTTCAGTTGCACGGTGGTTCAGTTATAATGGAACCGGGCATGACTATGCCCCCTCCCGGATGACAAGTGCAAATTTGAATAATATTTTCTCTTCAAATTTTACATACTCTCGCTAGAGTTAAATTTAACCCCTATTATGCATAATATTTTATTTTTATTATTTCTGAGAGCTTTGACAAAATTCCGGGTTTCTTTGGGGGGAAAAATTTACCCCCCCCCCCCCCCCAGTTGACTGGTGCAAAATGAATATTGTTTTCTCCTCAAATTTCACATAAGCTTGCTAGAGGTAAATTTAACCGCTATTATACATAATATTTTATTTTTTATTATTTCTGAGAGCTTTAACGTAATGCCGGGTTACATTGGGGGGCATGAATGTGCCCCCTACTCTAATATTTCCATTCAAAAACCTTCTTTTCCCTTTAAAAACCCACATTACCTAATAGTTTCCCTCTAAAAACCTAATAGTTTCATTTAGAAACCCTGTCAAGGCTTCTTTACCCTATGATTCTCCTTTAAATGCCTACATTACTCTAGGATTGTTCTTTAAAAACCTAATAGTTTCATTCAAAAATCATGTGAAGACATCTTTACCCCAGGATTCTCCTTTGAAAACTACATTACCAGGATTCATCCTTTAAAGAAAAAACCTTCAAAGCCGGCTAATTAAAAATTTCATGGGTTTTATTCTAAGATTTCCATTCAAAACCTTTTTTCTCTTTAAAAACCGTGAAGGATTCCCTCCCCCCAGTAGGGGCATATTGAAGATTCACTCAGGAACAAGGAATCTAAAAAGACACAGACCACTGTAAATACAAAATTTATTGATTAAAACACTATAAAATCAAGAAATCACAGAAAAGAATTTAAAACTCAGCAAAAGGAAAAAAACAAAACATGAAAAGGTCTATAAAGGATAAAAAACACTATAAAATCATGAAATCACAGAAAAAGCATTAAAAACACGACAAACCAAAACAAAATGTTAAAAAGGCTTAGTAAAATATAAAAAATATGCGTGAATTAAAGAAAGAAAGGGCTCCTAGCAGTCAATTCCATTGGGGTCTTACAATCCCACCGAACCCTAACAAGCAATTCCAACAGAACCCCTAGTATCTAATTCAAGCGGAGCCCGAGCGAGCAATTCCAACGGGAGCCCCTAACCTAACCACCGGAGAGTCCTAGCAACCAATCTCAACGGGGGCCCAAAATCAACCAATTCAGCCAGGACCCTAGCGAGCAATTCCAACGGGGGTCAAGTTGCATGTTGTTTTGTTGCATGTTGTTTTGTTGCATGCTGTTACAAGCTGTTTTTTCTCCTCGTGAAACTTGTACATTGAATTTTTTTCTCCTCGTGAAAGTAATTTTCTTCATGGAAGTTAGGCGTGCTGATTCTTTTTCTTGTTGAACTTCTTGCATGTTGATGTTTTTCTTCGTGAAGCTTTTTAAGTGATTTTTTTCCTCTTGAAACTGATTTCACTCATGAAAAATGTTAAGTGCTGATTTTTTGTTCGTGGAACTTGTTGCATGCTGATTTTTGTTCGTGGAACTTGTTACATGATGATTTTACTCTTCATGAAACTTGTGCATTGATTTTTCTCCTAGTGAAATTGATTTTCTTTTTGGAACGTAATGCATGCTGATTTTTTTCATGGAACTTGTTGCATGTTAATTTTTTGGCCGTGAAACTCGTGACATGTTGATTTTTCTCCTCGTGAAACTTGTAGATTGATTTTTCTTATTGTGAAACTGGCTTTGTTCGTGGAACTTGTTGCATGCTGATTTTTCTTTATTAAACTTATTGTATGTTGATTTTTGTCTCGTGAAACCTATACATTGATTTTTTCTCTTCTGGCGAAACTGAAGAAACTGATTGCGTGCTGATTTATTTTCGTTGAACTTGTTGAACGCTGATTTTTGCTCGGGAAATTTGTTGCATATTGATTTTTCTCTTTGTGAAACTCGTACATTGATTTGTCTCCTCGTGAAACTTATTTTACTCATGAACCTTCTTGCCCCTGCTGATTTTTGTTCGTATAACTTGTCACTTGCTGGTTTCTTGTTCGTGGAACTTTATTTTTATTCGTGAAACGTTTTACCTTCTCTTTGTTAAACTTGTGCAGGAGTTTTTCTCCTCGTGAAACTTAATTTATCATGATATGCTAGTAGGTTAAGTTAACCTATCCTACATAGGCTAAGTTAGGTTAAGTTAAGTTAGATGACGTGTCATCTAAGCCAGTTCCACGTAAAATAAGATCCACCCACATAAATCAGCACGCAAAAATTTCCATGAACTAAATTATTTTCTCGAAGAGAAAAACAATCAATGTACAGGTTTCAAGAAGAGAAAAATTAACGTGGAATAAGCTTCATGAAGAAAAATCAGCATGCAACATGTTTTACGAACAAAACCAGTTTCACAATGAGACAAATCAATGTAAAATTTTCAGGAAGAGGAAAATCAACATGCAACGAATTTCACGAACAAAAACAGCATGCAACAAGTTTCACGAAAGAAAAAACCCTTGCATCAAGTTCCATGAAGAAAAGCAGTTTCACGAGGAGAAAAATCAATGTACAAGTTTCATGAAGAGCAAAATCAGCACACTATGGATGGAGTTACATCTCAAATTGATCATATTTCAATTGGAGCACCCCAGGGTTCCGTTTTGGGTCCTTTGTTGTTTTTAGTTTATATTAATGACCTTCAAGAGCTTCGAGCCAAGTATAGCTTCAAGCCATGTGTCTTGCTTTTCAGACCTTGAACACTTACGGTACTCAAGGAATTTTACCATGTTTTGCTGATGACGCCCATTTTACTGTAGCTGCTAGAAATGAAATTAAGTTGATAACTATATTGAAACAAGGTATTTCTTCGATTGAAAAGTTGATGCGAATAAATAAATTGAAACTGAATCATAATAATTCAAATTTTTTGATTTGTGGTAGAATTACTGGTCACTATCCGTGGATTAATAGAATAGAAGTAGGACACCATACTATTGTAAGATCTACTAGTACTAGATACCTAGGTGTTATTATTGATAAAAGCCTTAGTTTTAAAGACCATATTGCATCTGTTGGCAGCAAATTGTCTCGTAATATTGGTTTTATTCGTAAACTTAGGTATCTTTTTCCGTGTGAAATTCTGAGAATGTTGTACTTTTCTATGGTTCACCTGTATCTCATTTACTTATGTATGGTTTGGTCGAAAACATTTGTAACTAACCTCCATCCGCTCCGTGTAACACTGAATATGCGCTTTTAGTGTTTTATGGTAATACAGTTGACCTATCTTTATCGGCAAGGCATCTTCACCGAGAGCATAAAATTCTACCGTTTGCAGGAATCTGCGCATTCTATAATGCTTTGTTTATGTTTAAATATTTAGCTTCGGAGTTACCATCATGTTTGTCAGGAATGTTTAGTCTTGCGTCTACTACTCACGATCATTTGACAAGATCTTCTCGGTTGATTCAAAGACCAGCTATGGTCAGGTCTAGGTCTAGGTTTTCAATTCGCCATGTTGTTCCGTTAGTTTGGGAGAGTCTTCGAGAGGATTTGAGGAATGTTGGGTGTTTGCAGGAATTTCGTAAATTGTTGAAGATGTTCATATTTTGGATAGATTATTCTGGGCTTGTTAAGTTAAGTTTTTGAGGAGGGTTTAGTTGCAGCTGAATATGATTATATATATTATATTTTTGTTGGGTGCTGTTTGGAGGTTCGGTGGTTTTCGGGTCCGGTAAGTTGAGCTCTAATTATGATTTTTTTTCTCTCTTTTTTATCTTGTTTTTTTGGTTTATTGATTTATTAGGAGGGTTTTGCCCCACACAAGCTTGCTTCAGGGACACGATGATGTATACATAATTTTTAAATAGACCCAGTGTTACTGTTCGTGTTACTACATATACTATGAACGAAATCAGTTTCACGAGGAGAAAAAATATACAAGTTTCACGAAGAGAAAAATAAACATGCAACAAGTTCAACGAAAAAAAGAATTAGCACGCATTAAGCTCCATGAAGAAAACATGTTCCATGAACTAAATCAGTTTCACGATGAGAAAAATCAATGTACAAGTTTCACGAAGAGAAAAATTGTTATTTGACAAGTTTCACGAACAAAACAAAATCAGCGCGCAAAATATTCCACAAACAAAAATCAGCAGGCAATAAGTTCCATGAACAAAATCAGTTTCGTGATGAAAAAGTCAATGTATAAGTTTCACGAGGAGAAAAATCAACATGCAAGAAGTTTCGTGAAAAAAAAATCAGCAGGTAACAAGTACCTTGAACAAAATTAGTTTCACGAGGAGAAAAATTAATGTACATAATTAACGAAGAGAAAAATTAACATGGAAGAAGTTTCACGAACAAAAACAGCAGGCGACAAGTTCCATAAATAAAAATCAGCATACGGCAAGTTCCGTGAACAAAACCAGTTTCGTGAGGTAGAAACATCAATGTACAAGTTCTACTAATAGAAAAATCAGCACGCAATTTGTTCCATGAACAAAAATATACAAGCAATAATTTCCATATACAAAATTGGTTTGATGAGGAGAAAAATCAATAAAAAATGTAAAAGTTTCACGGAGAGAAAAATCAAAATGCAACAAATCTCACGAACAATATTCTGCACGCAGCAAGTTCCATGCACAAAATCAGTTTGACATGGAGAAAATCAATGTTAGGGTTTCACAAAGAGAAAAAAAAATCAAGGTGCAACAAGTTTCACGAATAGAAAAACAGCATGCAATAAGTTCCACAAACAAAAATCAGTACGCAACAAGTTCCATGAAGAAAATTAGTTTCACGAAGAGAAAAATCAATGTTCGAGCTTCACGAAGAGAAAAAATTAACATGCAACAAGTTTCAAGATAAAAAATCAGCAGTCAACAAGTTCCACGAACAAGAATTCAGCGTGAAACAAGTTCCACGAATAAAAATCAAGACGCGAGAATTTCCACGAAGAAAAGTTTCGCGAGGAGAAAAATCAATGTACAAGTTTCACGGCGAGAAAAATCAGTATGTCACAATCTTCAAGAAAAAATTCAGCACGTAACATGTTCCAAGAACAAAAATCAGCAGTGCAACAAGCTCCATGAACAAAATCAGTTTCAATTGGAGAAAAATCAATGTACAAGTTTCACAAAAAGAAAAATCAACATTTAACAGGTTTCATGAAAAAAAAATCATACAATAAGTTCCATGAACAAAAATCAGCACGCAACAACTTCCATGAACAAAATCAGTTTTGCGAGGAGAAAAATCAAAGTACAAGTTTCACAATAAGAAAATCTACATGTAACGAGCTTTATGAAAAAAATCAGCATGCAACAAGTTCGACGAACAAAAATCAACGCGCTATAGGTTCCATGAGCAAAATCAGTTTCACGAGGAGAAAAAAATTAATGTATTGGTTTAACGAACAAACAAAAATCAGTACGCAACAAGTTCCATGGGCAAATTCAGTCGGCAATAACTTCCATGAAGAAAATCAGTTTCACGAGGAAAAATATTAGTGTACGAACAACACGTAACAGGTTTCATGAACAATAAAAAAATCAACACGCAACAAGTTCCACAAATAAATATCAGCATGCAACAAGTTCCGTGAACAAAACCAGTTTCGTGAGGAGAAAAATTAATGTACAAGTTTCACGAAGTGAAAAATCAACATGCGATAAGTTTCACAAATAAAAATCAGCACGCATCAAGCTCCGCAAAGAAAATCGGTTTCGCGAGGAGAAAAAAAATCAATGTATAAGTTTCACAAAGAGAAAAAAACAATAACATGCAACAAGTTTCACGATCAATTAAATCAGCATGCGAGCAGTTCCATGAGCAAAATCAGCATGCGACAAGTTCCATGAAAAAATCAGCATGCGACAAGTTCCATGAAAAAGATCAGTATCACGAGGAGAAAATCAATGTACAAGTTTCACGGAGAGAAAAAACAATACAAGTCCCATAAACACAAAAATCAGTAGGAAACAAGTTTCATGAACAAAATCAGTTTCACAAGGAGAAGAATCAAGGTACGAGTATTACGAACAGAAAAAGAAAATCAACATGCAATTAGTTTCACTAACAAAAATCAGCGCTCAACAAATTCTACAAACATAAATCAGCACGCAACAAGTTCCATGAAGAAATTCTATTTTGTGATGAAAAAAAGTTTCACAAAGAGAAAAAGCAAAATGCGAGAAGTCTCGTGATAAAATTCATCATGCTACATGTTCAACGAAAAAAAGATCAGCATGCAACAAGTTCCATGAATAAAATTAGTTTCGTGAGAAGAAAAATGAAGAGATAAATCAGTATGCAACAGGTTTCACGAACAAAAAATTAGCATGCGACAAGTTCCAATATAAATTAGCATGATACAAGTTCCATGAACAATGCTTTGGCCCCGGTTAAATTGCTTGCTAGGGTCCTCCAGTGGTTAGGTTAGCCCCCCCTCCGTTGGAATCGCTCACTAGGGCCCCCACACTGTTCAATTGGAGGCTTGGGTCCCGGTTGAATTGTATACTAAGGTCCTTCGGTGGTTAGGTTAGGGGGCCCCATTGGAAATGATCGTTAAGGCCCCGGTTGAATTGGATGCTTGGGTCCCGGTTGAATTGGTTTCTAGGGACCTCCAGTGGTTAGGTTGGGGGACCTCACTTAAATTTCTCGCTAGGGCCCCGGTTGAATTGAATGTTTGGGGTCCTGGTTGAATTGCTTACTAGGGTCCTCCGATGGTTAGGTTATGATCCCCGTTGGAATTGCTCGCCAGGGTCCTGGTTGAATTGGATGCTTGGCCCCCACCCCTGTGGGAATGGTTGGTAGGGCCCTCCAGTGGTTAGGTTAGGGGCTTCTGTTGCAAGTGCCCGCTTGGGTCTCGTTTGAATTGCTTGCTAGGGTCCTCCGGTGGTTAGGTTAGCCCCCCCCCCGTTGGAATTTCTCGCTAGGGTTCCGGTTGAATTGAATTCTTGGTTCCCGGTTGAATTGCTTATTAGGGTACTCCGGTGATTAGGCTAGGAGCTCCGTTGGAATCGCTCGCTAGGTTTCTGGTTGAGTTGGTTGCTAGGGGCCTCCCGGTGGGATTGGTATCTACGAACCTCCGGTGGTTATGTTAGGGGGCCTCGTTGGTAATACTCGCTTGGGCCCCGGTTGAATTAGATGGTTGGGTCCTGGTTGAATTGGTTACTAGGGTCCTCCGGTCGTTAGGTTAGGGGGCCCAGTTAGAATTACTCGCTAGGGCCCCGGTCGAATTGGATGCTTGGGTCCTGGTTGAATTGGTTACTAGGATCCTCTGGTGGTTAGGGTAGGGGACCTCGTTGAAATTGGTCGCTAGGGCCCCGGTTGAATCAGATGCGTGTGGTCTTGGTTGAAGTGCTTGCTAGGATCCTCCGGTTTATGCCCTCCCCCCCGTTAGAATTCCTCGGTAGGGATCCAGTTGAATTGAATACTTGGTCCCCAGTTGAGATGCTTGCTAGTGTCCTCCGGTGACTACGTTAGGACCCCCGACGGAATTGCTCGCTGAGGTTCTGGTTGAATTGGTTGCTTGGGGGCCCCCCGATGAGATTGGTTGCTAGGACCCTCCGGTGGTAAGGCTAGAAGCTTCCATTGAAATTGCTCACTTGGACTCCGGTTGAATTGGATGCTAGGGGTTCCGTTGGAATTGTACGCTAGGGTCCGGTGTCTTGAAGTCCCCCCCACTAGTGGGCCCTTGACGGTTTCCGCCACATCCTTAGGTTTTTTAAGCATAACAATCAAGGAAATCTTTAATTCATGCACTTTTTTGGTTATATTTTTTCCTTTATAAGCCTTTTTTCATGTTTTATTTTTCGTTTGTCGTATTTTTAATTGCTTTTTCTGTGATTTCATGATTTTATAGTGTTTTTTTTTATCCTGTATATGCCTTTTCTATTACTGCTACTACTACTACTACTACTACTAACAACTCACCGGAACACCAAGCCTCCTGAGAACAACATAGCTAAGCATACTCCTCCATCCCAATCTATTCAAAGACTCCCTATTTACACCCTTCCAGGAATATCCTATTTCCATTAAATCTTTCTTTATGACTTCCTCGCACCCCAGACGTAAACGATCTGCTTTCCGTTTAGTCCTAGACCGTTGGCCAAAAAGGAAAATCTTCGGCAATCTGTCATTCTTCATCCGCACAACGTGCCCAACCCACATCAACCTTTCTTTCATTTTAGCCCTAGAAAGTGGTATTTTGTATTAACAATGGTCAGTGTCTTTTTAGATTCCTTGTTCCAGGGCAAATCTTCAATATGTCCTTACTTGAGGTAAGGGCTCCATGAAAGTTTTTAAAGGGGAAAGAAGGTTTTTAAATGGAAATCTTAGAGTAAAACCCAAGAAAATCTTGATTTAGCGGGCTTTGAATTTTTTTTTTTTTTTTTTTTTTTTTTTTTTTTTTGTTAATAGGTTTCTTTGGTAATGTATGTTTTTAAAGGAGAATCCCGGGGTAAAGAAGCCTTCACAGGATTTTCAAATGAAAATACTGAGTTTGTAAAGAAAAATCCTAGGGTGATTTACGTTTTTCAAGAATAATCCTGGGTTAAAGAAGCCTTCACATGGTTTTTAAATGAAACAATTAGGTTTTTAGAGGGAAACTATTAGGTAATGTAGGTTTTTAAAGGGAAAAGAAGGTTTTTAAATGAAAATCTTAGAGTGGATGGGGTATAGTCCTGCCCCCCCCCCCAATGAAACGTGGTATTTCGTTAAAGTTCTCAGAAATAATAAAGTATTATATATAATAGGGGTTAAATTTACCTCTAGCTAGATTTTTTGAAATTCGAAGAGAAAATATTATTCAATTTGCACTTCTCAACCGGGGGCGGGGGGGTGTAAAGTCTTGCCCCCGAAGAAACATGGCATTTCGTTAAAGCTCTCAGAAATAATAAATTATAAACTATTATGTATCATAGCGGTTAAATTTACCTCTAATGGGATTGTGTGAAATTTGAAGAGAAACTATTATTAAAATATATATTATATATATTAATTATTTGTTAAAGTTCTACGAAGTAATAAATAATAAAGTATTATGCATAATAGGGCTTAAATTTACCTCTGGCGAGATTATATGAAATTTGAAGAGAAAATATTGTTCAAATGTGCACTGGTCA
Source organism: Artemia sp. Qi Xiang Cuo (assembly GCF_049724085.1). Taxonomy (NCBI): domain Eukaryota; kingdom Metazoa; phylum Arthropoda; class Branchiopoda; order Anostraca; family Artemiidae; genus Artemia; species Artemia sp. Qi Xiang Cuo. The sequence continues at coordinate 47,407,387 of NC_142803.1, forward strand.
ACTGGGGGGGGGGCATAGTCTTGCCCCCCCCCCCCCAAAGAAACGTGGCATTTCGTTAAAATCTCTAAGAAATACCTCAATATGGGGTTAAATTTAACCCTATTAGCAACCCCGTCCTCTTGAAATGTTTGCTAGGACCCATATCTTTCTTCAATTCATGGTTCTTTTTTTTTTTCATAATTGACCCTTTATAAGCCTTTTCACGTTTTTTTCGTTTGTTATGTTTTTAACTGCCTTTTCTGTGTTTTAATAATGTTTGTAAATTGTTTTTCATTAATAAAAGCTTTTCTTTGCAATTACCTTAATCCTTTAGATTTATTGTTTAGGATAAAACTTCGAAAGGTAATTATTTACGTAGGAATATCTAATGCCGATGGTGCGTAACATCTGCCGATGGTGCGTGCAAAAAAAGTGTTATGTAACTCTCCGTATGTGTGTCATCCAGAGTTAAAAGAGGGAATCCACCTAGGCTCTTAAAAGACATATTACTTGAGAGTGCGTCATCCGTAAACATTCCTTAGTACATAAGACCTAAAGACCTAAGAGCTAAAGACCTAACTCTCCGTATGTGTGTCCTCCAGAGGTAAAAGTGGGAATTCCACCTAGCCTCTTAAAAGACATGTTACTTAAGAGTGCGTCATCCGTAAATATTCCCCATTACATAAGACCTAAAGAAAATAACTCCTTGAAAGAAAAAAACGCCCTGAAAGAAAGCATGCCTTGGACATCTCGAAGAAAAACAACGTCTAGAAAGAAAATAAAATCTCATAAAAGTATTATGTAATACGGATGTGTGCGCTGCCATTACGTAACACCCACGTGTGCACTGTCATTACGTAACACCCACGGGTGCGTAGTCATTACGTAACACCGATTTGTGCGCCGTCATTGAGCTATTCTCAATAAATCTACTAAGTCACGTAAGATTCCGTGATTTTCAATAAATCTATCAAGTCTCGCATGACTCTCAACTCCAATTACCCAAAAGTAAACACCCCAATGACGTAACAGCTGTTGACCGTTTAAAACAGGAATGTGTTTAAAACAGGGCTGCCGTCGGAATCCATGACATGCACTTGCTCTCGTAACCGGTTGTATTGCTGGTCCCTTAAAAACAGGGCTGTTGTAGGAATCCTGGGGGTTTGTCTTTCCAAAAGTAAACTTTTCCCTGTGACGTAACATGCACCTACCTGCTGGTTGTATAGGGATGACTTTAAAACTTTTCTATGTTCATTTAAAACAAGCATGTTGTACAAATCCTGGGGGATGTCTTCCCAATTGTAAACATTCCCTAACACCTGCGTTTCTTAGTTCCCTATGACGTAACATGCATCTGCTGGCTTTCCTGGAATGACGGGCTCTGTTTAAAAAGCTGGGCTCCGTTTAAAAGCAGTAATGGGACACCGTTTAAAACCATGGAGGGAATACTACTCCTATGGAGTTGATGGTTGGCTATTTCAGGTGTTTGCTGACTTTCTTCGTCAACGTTCATTGCAAGTTGTCCTTGACGGCTTCATATCAAAAGAACACCCAGTCTTTTCAGGAGTACCCCAAGGAAATATTCTTAGGCCAACTCTTTTCTTGGTGTCCATAAAGTATCTACGGGACAACCTTGTGAAGAAACCTCACCACTTTGCTGATGTCATGACAACAAAAACATTAACTACAAAGGACGAAGATTCCAGTGAATCCCCAAGGAGCTTCAGGCTGACCTGGAGAAAACTGAGACGTGGATAGATGCATGGCTTGTCAGTTTTAGTGTATCGAAACGAAAGAACTCCTAATTTCTAAGAAGTGTAATATGAGGGCTCATCCTGATTTCGTCTTCAAAGGAGAGGTAATAACACAAGTTGATATACTATGCCTACTTGGAGTCAAATTCTCTTCGGATCTCTTATGGACTGAGCTTCTCAGTAGAGTTAGATCCTATTACTCCAAGAAGCTAGGAATTATCCTAAAATGCAAAAGTCTCCTCCCTGATGGGTCTATTCTGCCGCTATTTATTTCATGTGTCCAGCCTGTCATGGAATATGCATGTCCTCTCTTAGCTCCCCACCAAGAATGTCTGAAAACGAATTTCGCCCGTGCATTGGTCGCCACATAGAATAGCTTGTTGGTAGAGGTTATCCCAGAAAATCCCTCGCTTGATGCGTTCAAAAGAAGTTATAACAAATGCTTCGGTTTCAGAAAATGAGGTAATTACCAGGACTAGTGGCATATCATCACCTGTGGTGGAGCCGCGAAGCCTGTAATAAAAAAGAGAAAAAACATAAATAATGAAGTGTAGAAGGAGAGGCCAAAAATATGCTCTACAAACCCAAAAGCATAAGCTAAAAAACAGCAATGGGCCAAACGTTGTGACTATTTGGATTATACATCCTACCGAACATGCTGAGCAGCACGCATGAATTATCTATTTAAACCATATACGACCAAAACAACCCAACTCCAAAATCCGCTATACCTACACTCTAGCAGCGGCGGGGCTGATCGACAGGAATTTGTCTAAGATATATTCTTTAGGTTATGGGGGATTCATATTTTTGTGGCTAGCGAAGGTTGGGGTGGGAGTCCAGGGGGTGGTTCGGTCTAGGCCTTTTTTTCTAATCGAGCTGAAAATTAATTAGAAGGTAGTCTATACCTTGGAGAAGTCCCATAAAAAGTAAAAGTACTTACGTGATATAGCGACCACGGTCAAGAAGTGAAGTTAGGTTAATCATTTTGAAATTATAGTTAGGTTAAGTTAGGTTAATCATTATGAAAATATAATACTTTAGAAACCAAATTATGGAAACTACAACAGAGAATTATCAAAAGCAGGCCGCCCAGAACGCATTATATTAGACATCTAACGTAACCAACTCTAAATATTTGATTAAAATATACCTATATAGTACTTATCTCGCTCAGGCTAAGCTGATTATCTCGGAGTGAACAGAGAAAACCGGTTTCGTTGCAGATCAAGATCAAAGTGCGCATGGTCGCTATAACACGTAAGTACCAGATTGAAAATATGTCTTGCAGGGAAAACGAGAGAAATAGAATAGAAATTAAAAAGAACAGAGGCCAGATTTTGCAGGTAATTGTGCTGAGATACTGCTGTTAATCTGGTTTTAAACTACCCTGGATTCACGCATCACGCTGTTTTAAATGGAGGAATCAAACACATTGCAAAACTAGCGAGAGCCTGATCAATCTTCGTTTTTCTACTTCTATGGACTAAACCCTTAGAATTTCGACCATTATTTCAAAATTAGTGACTCAGAGTTAATGGCGAAAATTTAAACTCGGTATCTATTTTTTTCTATCTTTATGATAGTTTCCCAACCGAAATAAATTCCAGCAAGACAGTAATAAAACCACCCATTTACACAGCTGAGGTTTATTCTTCATGGGGTTACGAAAATACATTATCTTTGTTTGACCGATTTGGTCATAACCTAACAACTTAGCGTAATCTAACTTATCATTCATTGCTGTTATGAAATAGCCAAGACAGACATGCGTCAACTTTAAATGCTAGCTTTCAAAGAAGTGGAAATTTTACCATTTATTTTCAGTGTATTCCAAGCAGGCAAAGCCTGCAAGTCGTAGCAGTGAAATGAAACAGGATCTTAATGGGAAAATCAAAATGGATGTAAAAGTATGTAAGACGTTTTGCATATTGAGCCTCCTTTCTCTTTAATAGGTATCCAATTTGATACCAAGGGGTTGCCCAATTTTGTCCCATGTGAAAGAGTTGAAAATCGTAGAATAAGGGTTTTTGGTCTGAAATAACTGTTTTAGACACTTTTACTCTTTCTAAGATGACTCCCCCCACACAAAAAAATGTATAAATATATAGGGAAGGTTTACATTTAAGAAAAAACAAATTGTCGGTTGTTTAAACTTGAAAGTACATAGAGCACAGGTGCATACGCGGAGCAAGGGCGAATGGAACCCAGCCTGCCAAGAATTAAGATAATGCCCTAGACTAACGGCTAAAATTGGTTTGTTTGCATTCTTTTTGCTGCTTATTTTCATCAATATTTGGCTCACAATAGGAATTTGAGAAACAAACAAAACCAGCAAACGTAGTGTTTAGTGTAGGCTGTATCCAGGCACTTAAGGTAGTGGTGTCAATTGGGGGAGGGGATTGACCCCACCAATTTTTTTTACTCTCTACCCCTTGGAATTTTGAAAAATACCTTTCCGGTATTCTCTTTTAAAAATGGCTAATTTTGGGTACTCTCATTAAAAAAAAAAAAAAAACAGAATGGTCACTCCCTAAATTTATTAAAATAAATTTAGCTGACCCCTAATTTTATGAATTGACGCCACTGATGGGAGGGGGATCAATTAAAGCATAAACACATTCCAACATCTCCAAGTTGAAAAACCTAAATACTTAAGAGAGGTGTGCTATTATTTTTGTCAGAATTAAAATGTTTTTATCACGTCATTTAATGACACTTTAATAAATACGCTCCTTTTTTATTATACCTACTTCGTGGAATTATTTCACCCCTTCCCCCAAACCTTCCCTCCTTACATTTCAAGATTAAGAAACGTTTAATAATTTGCTGTGTATGCCTACTTTTCAAATGATTCTTCTTTTGTTTAAGGATTTGGAATCCCCCCCACCACCAAATTCGTGTGTAAGTACTTGCCACCATGGGAGGTTTAACCTAATTTTTAATGGAGTTGCCACTGATCTATGAAAAACACGTCGAGTGAATCGGTTAAAATCGCTAGACTAGAAAAATTACAAAAAATAAAAATTACATTCTAGTCTATTGGTTCTTCTAAAAGAAATATTATAATAACAAATGAGTGAAACCTTTCGATACCCCAATAAATATTATTTTCAAACATTATTATTTCAAACATTATTATTTCCTTTCCTCTCTTAGCTTCATATTTCAAACATCGGAACATTACGCCTTATCCCCTACTCGGGCCAGGTAAAGCCATATACTGAATACAAAACTCCAAGAAAACACTGTTATAATTAAATCTTAGCTTTATAATATGCAATAAGTTTCTGTTATTAGATTTTTAGGTTTTCATCAATTTTTGCCAGTATTTGTAAATCACACTTAAATACGATATTTCTCCATCTGTTCTCATTCTTTGAAAATGACCTGATTTTATTGACCCGGTTTAAGAAGAAAATGTTTGTTAACTAAAAGATACAACGATTCTTGTAATACAAAGCAACGGATAAATCTGGGTTACAGCAGTAGCTAGCAACCTAATAAGAGACGATCATGTCCAATTCTAAGAAATATAATAACCTATAACTCTTAAAAAGTCAGACCAAAACAAGAAGTACACTACTAGAACCGCCTAGTCCAAAACCCCTCTACAGGATTAAATTAAAAAAAAAAACAAGTTTTTTCAACTGAAAGAAAGGAGCCAAATAAAAACTTAACACGAACGGAAATTATTGCATGTATGGATTGCCCCCTCCTCAACACCTCGCTCTTTACGCTAAAGTTGTTTAGTACTTTAAGAAAGCTTCCTATTGTTCTAATTAAACGACCCTTGTGTTTCAGGAGTCGTTCTTAAAGAATTGGGAAAAAATTCAAACTTTAGCGAAAAGAGCGAGGTATCGAGGAGGGAGCAATCCCCTCCATACACATTATAATTTCAAACTTAAACGAAAATTCAAACTTTAGCGAAAAGATCGAAGTATCGAGGAGGGGGCAATCCCCTTCATACACATTATAATTTCTGTTCTTTTTAAGTTTTAATTCTGTTCCTTACTTTCAGTTGAAAAAACTTGTTTTTTTTTTAATTTAGTCTCTGATCGTTTTTAAGTAATGCCAGGAAATCTGGCCCCACCTCAACGGAGAAATCCTCTAGACAGTTCAATCCCGGTGAAAATTTACCCCGGACATTTACCCTTAACAACTAAACGCGTAAAATTTAGACGGAAAAGAGAAAGCAAGACATCTAAAAAGAATTTTATATAGGAATTCTGGCAAACTCCCCCAATGTATAATTCTCCCTGACAAGTTCACCCCCTGGGAGTTTCCCTCCCCATATAATATTCCACCGTGGAAAAAAACAGCAAAAGCCCCCCTCCCCCCCACCGGAAAATGTATACATACTTCACAGAAATAAATACTACATGTAATGTATGGTTACAACTTGTAACCAGGACTCGGTTGAACTTCACTGAAGTAAGGATGCTGGGACTGTTTGAAAAAACATTTTAGTTTTTATTGGTCGTATGTTGTTGTAAGTCTTTGCTCTTTTATATATTTATGTTTTGCTGAGGACGACCCTTGTACATAGGGCCGAAATATTAATTAAAAAAAAAAATTAAGCTCTTTTACGAAAAGAATTCCCTATTGTTGTTATTGTTTTTGATGTTAGCTCAAGACTTTGCTAGTTCTTAGTTGATGTTTTACTTTTAAACTATGGGAGACCCATAGTCCTCCTGTCTCAAATATTTAAGAAACTGTGCTGTCTCAAATATTAAGAAACTGTGACTCAGCTCACTTTTGAATCGTATCAGATCTTTGGTCGATTTTGTACAAGTTAGACAGCAGCTTAGTAGTAGTAACCTATTGCACAGTTTGAACAGTACATTTCAACCGTACATTTCAACCGTACATTTGAAGCGTACATTCAAGCGTACATTCACGCCTAATCTAGGTGCTGATTTCAAGCGTACATTCAGGCCTAATCTAGGTGCTGATTTCAAGCGTACATTCAAGCGTACATTGGAATTGCGCAAGAAAAACCCATGCTTGAGACACTGTATTTACACGTGAACATTGCAAAAAAAACAACGAGATATTTATTATAAATTGGAACAATATCAATCTTTGGAAATGGTTAACGATAACAAACATGTTTTCAACCAGATGGGTTTTTGAAAGCACATTCAGCATGGCGGGTGTTATTTTTTTTGACAATTGACGTTTTTTCTGATGACAAGTACCATTTAATTGCGATTGTGTAGGTGTTTGTTTTCTGAAACCTATGATTTGGGATGCTATTTGGACTTTTCAGAGCTAGGATTCTTAGTCTCTCATAGGTGTGTGTTGTCTGAAACCTACAATTTGGGGTGGGTGGTTTGCTATTTCTGGCTTTTCAGAGCTAGGTTTCTTAGTCTCTCATAGGTGTGTGTTGTATAAAAGCTACAATTTGGGGTGGATAGTTTGCTATTTCAGGCTTTTATGAGCTATGTTTCATAGCCTTTTATATGTGTGTGTTGTCTGAAACCAACAATTTGGGGTGGGTAGTTTTCAATTTCTAGCTTTTATGAGCTATGTTTCATAGCCTTTTGTAGGTATGTGTTGTCTGAAACCTATAGTTTGTGATTCTATTTGTGATTTTAAGAGCTAGGTTTCTTAGTCTCTCATAGGTGTGTGTTGTCTGAAACATACAATTTGGGGTGGGTAGTTTGCTATTTCTGGCTTTTATGAGCTAGGTTTCATAGCCTTTTGTAGGTGTGTGTTGTCTGAAACCTATAGTTTGAGATGCTATTTGGGCTTTTCAGAGCTAGGTTTCTTAGTCTCTCATAGGTGTGTGTTGTCTGAAACCTACAATTTGGGGTGGGTAGTTTGCTATTTCTGGCTTTTCAGAGCTAGGATTCTTAGTCTCTCATAGGTGTTTGTTGTCTGAAACCTATACTTTGGGGTGGCTCCAGATCGGAGGGCAACTAGCCCCTCCCGCCCTCCACGCCTTTCAGTGAATCGAATGGATAAACCCATCCGATAAAAATTTCAGGTGACCATTTTGTTAAATTAATTAAAATAACTTTCCGAAAAATAAGTTTTTCAAAGAAAAGTAAAGGCCATTTTAAACTTAATCTCAGAGATTTGAATACCTGTTAAAATTCAAATTCAAAACGACCAGAAATTACTATTAAAGAATAAATGAAACCCAGACGAACAGAAATTAAATAAAGAGTCATAGCAAAAAACATTCAACAAGTAATAATATAAATGAATAAATAGAATTTAAAGCGAGTAATGCTTAGACTGAATATAAAAATCAAGATTAAAATGATAAAAATGGTTTGCTATTAAAGCATAAATGAAACTTAAAACGAACAGAAATTAAATACAATTAAATACAACAGTCAATGCGAACAAACATACAATATATATTAATGTAAATGAATAAATAAATCTTAAACGAGTGAAACTTAAATTGAATATGCAAATCAAATTTGAATCGAATAAGAATAACTACAAACAAGAGTTTGGGTATCGCCTCACTGCAAAAGCCTAAAACCTACTGCGTCATTGGCGCCTTACTGAAAACTATATGAGTCTTGAACAGTCTTGGAAGGTATAAACAAAATCAAATTGAATATTAGATATATAATGATTTTAATTGTTGAAAGATCCATCATTTCAATTTTTTTTTTCACTGTAATTTGTATTTTCATTATCAATGCTGTAAGAACCGGAAAGAAAAAATTTGTAATATAAGAGTAATTCGTTTTCAGTGAAGCGCCAATGACGCAGAAGGCTTTAGGTTTTTGCAGTTAAAGAAGGGGGCAGTATCCAAATATTGTTTGTAGTAAAACTATATTTGTCTTGACCAATCTTGGAAAGAACTAATAAATTAAACTGAATATTTGATGTATAATGATATTAATTGCTGAAAGCTCATCAGTTCAAAATTTTACTGTAATTTTAATATTTATTTTCAATATTAAGTACAAAAAAAAAACATTTGTAATATAATTCTTTTTCAGTAAAGAGCCAATGACGCAGTAGGTTTTAGGCTTCTGCAGTGAGGCGATACCCAAACTCTTGTTTATAGTTATTTTTATTTGATTCAAACTTGTTTTGCATATTCAATTTAAGTTTCACTCGTTTTAACATTTATTTATTCATTTACATTAATATATATATTGTATGTTTGTTTGCATTGATTGTTTATTTAATTTCTTTTCGTTTTAAGTTTCATTTATACTTTAATAGCGAACTATTTTTTTTCTTTTTAAGCTTGATTTTCATATTCAATCTAAGCATTACTCGCTTTAAAATGTATTTATTAATTTATATTATTAATTGTTGTATGTTTTTTGCTATGATTGTTTATTTAATTTCTGTTCGTTTTGGGCTTCATTTATTCTTTAATAGTAATTTCTGGTCGTTTTTATTTTTAATTTTAAAGGGGGTTCAAATATACTTAGCTTTATTTTAAAATTGCCGTCAATTTTCTTTTAAAAAATTATTTTTAGGAAGTTTTTTTTTAATTAATTTTTGTTCGTTTTTGATTGCAAAAAGTTTCAAGTTTTTAATGCATGGGGGGGGGGGTGCTTACTGTCCGATTATTATTGACTTTAAAAAAAGGATCTAAAACTTTCAATTTAAATCTAATGAGGCTTTTTTGAAAGTATATATGATTAACTCTTTGATAAAAACCTTATATATGAACAATAGACAGCTTGCATAACTTGTGGACAGCGATTGGCAACAATGAATGGATTGAAAAAATAGCTCCAATAAGGGTGTTTTGACCATTTCTCTTGCTGACACAAAGGGATCACGACTATATGCCAAAACAATTTTGCATCTATCACAGAGTATGTATTTTAACCTTATAATTGGATAATTATAATAGATTTACTATGTGTTCTTCCCATAGAAAACTTTACTTTATTAAAGTCTTTGTGATGGGGGCGGCGTAGTTGGCAGAAGGAAGAAAACTTTAGCATAGACAGTAGGAGAGAGGGAGGGTGAGGTTGGAGATCATCCAATACGGGGCGGAACTTCACTTATCTCCTCCGTTCCCGATTTAGGAGATTAGACAGACTCATTGGGCTGTAGAATGTTGGACCGTTTGAGTTGTGGAAGACGTTAAAATACTTAAAAATACTTTATATTTTCAGTTATTGCAGGATTGATTTCATAGATTGTGGAATGGTGAGCCCCCTGGTCCATCATTTGGGTGAGTCCCAACTCATAATATGCAATTTTGATTAATTGTTCCGTGTTATGTGCATATATTATTCTATATATGTTATTTTGAGTTATACTTTTATCGCATTGCGTTCATTTTTAAGGCTTGAGATTAAAACTGAAACCTTAGCGGAGACAGTGGGGGGGGGGGAAGTCTTCCGCCTCACATACGTAATTGAGCAGCCTCAGAGAAAGTAATACAAATTAAATTAATCTGTCCTTTGAAAATGTCTTTTTTCAAGAGACACATAAATAATCGTCCAAAGAGTCCCGAAGTACTATCTTTTATACGTTCATTGATTCTTTATATCCGTAATTTTCAGACATAAAATTTTGGATGATATTGGATCAGTTTACCCTTATCCTATCTATCTAACCCACACTTGGGTAAATCACCCCTGGGACATTCCTCCCCCCTCAAAGAGCATTTTCTTTTCCTGCTGATAATTCCCCCGCGTTAATATCCAACCAGCAGAAGTTTCCCAGCCGTGGAACATGCTCCCCAAACATATTCCCCTCAGATAATTTCGGATGTTCATAAAAATGGAAGCTGAAATTTCTCATTGAAAATGGAAGCTGAAAAACTCTCATTGGGCCTTCAAGTATAAACAGAATAAGTTCAAAGGGAGGGGTGGGGAAAAAGGTCTTGGGGGGTATTTTCCCTTCGATCGATTTTGACTCGTAAGAGCTGGACTAGAACTTCAAATTTCCAATCAAATGAGCTCTCTTTGAAGTTTATACGAGAATCCCTTCCTACCCCGGGCCCTGGGGTTTTTGTCGACGCCAGAGTTTTGTTACTTAATCTTTCAACAATTTTTAACAAAAGTTTTATCTGATGCATTTAGGACGGGGAGGAGGGGGGGGGCTAGCTGCCCTCCAATCTCTTTTGGCTCTTAAAAAATGAACTAGAACTGTTAATTTCCAATCAAATGAGCCCTCTCTAAAGTTTATACGAGTATCCCTTCCATAAAAAATAATATGAAGGATAGTAGTATCCATCTTTTGAATTCGCAGCCTTTACGTTCCTTCCGGTTTTTCTGGTAGGTAATTCTATTCTACAGGGGCATTACACTCTTTCAAAGAGATTTACGCAATTTCTAGTTCAAGGTATATACATGTTTTTTTTTACCATCTATTGAATTTGCCAAGGCCCCCGTAAACAGGTTTTTTCTGATAGATATTCTATTCTACTGGTCATTTAATCTTTCTTTGCCAAGAGATTTACGCAATTTCAAAGTTCAATGTCTTTTTTTTTAGTGATAAACCAAAACCAGCATGTCTTGCTTTGCGGTTATACAATAATTTTTTGTATATATTCAGGTTTCAAATTAGATTCTTCAACAGTTATAAATAGTTCATTCAACTTAACACAACTGACATTTCTTGTAAACATTTACAGAGAAAATGGATAATTCTAAGCAATTTCTTATGAGTAAAAACTTTATCATTATTATAATAAAAAGAAATTGTCTTGTCAGTAAGTTCAGGAAGAAAATCTTACCTTGCACTAGAACTAAGGGTACTTATGCACTTAGAAGACTATTGTTTTGGAGCTGAAACCTCTACATAGTTCTCTTATAGGCTGAAATTTACGGTGCGATTTTTATTAAGATCAGTGGGCCTTTTTAGGGATGTTTTTGAAAAAGTGCTTAGCTTTCGATCGGTAATTTGGGATTAGAATAAAATGTTGATTCTTTTAATGTATTAATTGTTACAAAAGCTTCCTTTTTAGAATTTCGGTTACTATTAGCCTGATTTACTTCTTACTTATAGTTCGTTACCACGTACTGCTGGAAAATGTATTTCAGTGATATTTTAGATCATAGTAGCCTAATGGTGCTTTTAGTCTTTAGAAGAAGAACCAAAACAATTTATAATCTATTCTGCTTACCTTATTTTAAGAGATGAAAATAATTATAAAAAATCTAAATTTGTAACAATGAGTATTTAAGTTTTACAATAAAAGAAAATGTAAATGTTTATTTCATTGAAAAAAAAAAAAATTTCCAGCTCGCCATATTTTAACAACAGTTTTTTGATGCAAAAAATAGGCACATATTGCACCATGTTTAAATCAGAAAATTCCGTGGATTCTTAATCTTTATGACCAAAGAACCAAAATAGTCCCAGTCCCCCTGCCAGTTTCTTAGCAGAAAAATAAGCATGGTGCTACTTTTATGAAGCAGAAAAAAAAAGACTCAAGTGAAGTTTTGTAAAATTTTGTGGCAAACCCGGTTTTTGTCAAATTAAGATTCAGTTGCTCAAAAAGTAATTGAAATCCCCTGATTTTGAAATCAAGATGGTTTTTACACTACTTTAGATGCCTAACATAAACTGAATTATTTTCCAAACTCAAAATGCATTTTTTTTCATGCTAAATGTTTGCCTTTTTTTTTAAAGGAAGAAGATACGTGTTATAATGCTCCTCTGGAAAAGAAAGCGAGAAGGATCAAACCTGCATTAATGCAAGCCACAAGACCATCTATTATCAAATACGCTGATAGAATAACACATTACCTGGACCGGCCAATGGCCATGAATCTTTTAATGGCAAGATCCTCTGACGCCGGTGTTAGCTCCACGCACGTTGGAAGGAATTTGAAAAGGGAAGGGGCTGCTTTATATAATGCCTCAACCTCATTAGATCAAGATAGGAGGAAAATTCTTCTTCACGCCATGCCAGGGACTTCTGATTTGCAGCCATAACTTGTAAGTGTATATATTTTTTTTTCCTTTTTTTTTCAAAAATAAGAAAAAATTTTCTCATGCGCATAGATTTTGATGATTAAAACTTAAAATTTTTTTATAAAATTTTTAATTTTCTTTCATTAACAAAATTTGCGTTATATAACGTAGTTATTATAACTAATCTATATAAAAAAAAAAAACCTTCCCTTGTAACTTATAAACAGGATAAATACAAATGAAATAATTCCAATATTCATTTTAAAAAAAAAATAAATATTTTAAAACCAAACAAAAACAAAAATGATTTGCTATTTCACAGTTGGCAAGCACTGTTTAAACTGGTATTATTGCGCTAAGCTTTCGCGCACATCCTGGCTCTTATCAAATTACTCCATCGCTATTTAATCCGCTTTGAATTCTATGTAGGGGTTTCCTTGTAACAGGACGTCTTTTTGCGATAAGAAGCTTTTTTTAATAATCTACAATTGTGTCTTCACAATGATGTCAAGACACATTATTTTGGGCCAATTCATTTCAAGCAATTATTTTCGTTGAAAGATACTTTCGAGAAAAAATTTGAGGCTGTTCTATTTGAACAGTGCTGTGAAGTCCGATATCTCAACTAGAAGGGATATCGATCCTCCTACGACGACGGAAGATCCTGGTTCCCCCGGGTCCTCCCAAGGAGGGGTTGGGGGGGGGGGCTCTAAAATGGCCCATCCCAAAATTTAATTGACAAATTTTTTTGACTATAAAAAAAATGATTATTTTAAATAAAAAATAAAAACTTTTTTTTCTACAGATTAAAAATATAGCACCACCAGCGACACCATTGAGTGATGAAGCAAGTGTATTTACAGAACCAATTCCTTCACCGCCAGCAGAGTTCAGGGATGAACCTACACTGGTTCTAGAGACTTTGAAGTGGCATAGAGGGTTCCTTAACGATGTTTTGGGGGTAATGGCTAGCCTAGAAGACTTAACCTGCGATATTGACATGCTTGAGGATCCGAAATGGGCAGATAGTTTTATGCGTGAACATTTAGGTGATGTTACAATTAAATCTGAACCGGGTCCTCATAACAAAATTCCATCAGAGGACAGTACAGGCTAGATCGATCAATTGTCCCCCTACAACTTGGAATATGTACTAGGGGACCTCATGCCACATCCCCCCACTGTGATTGAAAAGACTAGGAATGGTGGTGGTGTTATTGAAAATTCCCTGTCACCCTCCTACACCATTCCACTTAATGGTATAGATAGTAGTAGTAATGCAACAGCAGCTCATTTTTCAGGGGATATTTTTAGCGACAACTTTACTCTTAGTGAATTGAGTCCTGAACAAACAGGGACAGGACATGAAAATAGTGCTATTTCCCCGGACTTGCCTGATTTTTATTTGTTGGAATCTACTCTAAGCCATTTCCAAACATACAGGGTAGATTTTAGCTCCCCCAAGGAAAACGCTGGCATTATTTTAACTGTCCCTGTGAAAGTTCTCCATAGCTATATTGACAGAATTAAAGAAAAAATTGAGATTCAGATCGAGACTTGGGGAAGTCGAGGGGGAATTAAAACATCGGTTAATCAAAAAGTTTATTTACAAAAGGGGACATCCGGGGATATTTTTATTTTCATTTTTCGACAGGCAACCAGATTTTCTACCCAGATCTAAACGATTTTGAAGACAACTTTTTCAACTGGGTAAAAAAATTAATTTCAAGTTTGGATACATTTAATGAGAGGGGGAGTGGGTCCACCATTTTATACATTGAACGCATGGATCTGAATCTCAGTAGATTTAAAAAAAACTTTATTTTAAGGGGAGCGGGTAATCTAAAAATAAAATGCCACCCAGATTTGTCGGCTACAGGAGGGGTTCAGGGTTTCCATTTTGACACAGGACTGCAATGCTTTAAATATGCATTTTTAGCAGCAGCCCATAAGACATTAAACAATGAGTCAACAATGAAAAATCTTGACAAACTTGCACGTAACGGTGGAAAAAATTTCTCTAAAGTAATTTTTTATTGTTTAGAGGTACAGTAGCCGGTGTCATTTAAATAAATACGAATTGTCGATAAAGAACATGAACTCGTTTGGGGGGGGTGGGTTGTTCTCCAGTATGAAACAGAATTTGTAAATGGGGAATAAAAAACAAATAAACAATAGTTTTTGTACTAAGTGAGGATAACGATGATGGAAAATGTAAAAAAACGGGTATGGGTTCATTATAAGCCTTCCAAAGATGTAAATTCTTATGGTCATTTTTTTCCCGTCACGGAACTAAGTCGACTCCTATCTCAAGGTAAAAAATTTGGGGAACGTTTCTAGTGCCCCATGGGCCTTTCCCCATTTAGATCCGAGCGAACATTCTCAGACCACATGAGGCATTGCAAAATTCATGGAAATCAGGGAATTGAAATGCCGGTAGAAAGCAAAGACACTTTACAATTTAAAATTTTTCAAAATTCTCTTCTGCAATCTGATAAAGTGTCTTTAGATTGTGAAACAAGACTGGTTGAGGTATCGAACCCATCAAGGCTAAATATAGTCAAGGAACACAAACTAGTTGCATGTTCCTATGCGCACGCCCGTCGCGACGCCAACAATAAAATGCAATTGGAAGATTTTTTTTACTATGGACGAGGAGGGCAGCATTGAAAAGTTACTGATTTCTTTAATAAAAACGGCAAACAAGGCAATTTCATGATTACGTCATACCAATTATCCAATGACATTGTCGGATAAAGAGCAACTGGTACTGGAAAAGGGGACACTTTGCTGGGTGTGTAGGGGTGCCCTTGCCCCAAAAGACGCGGTACAGGACCACAATCACCTTATTGACCCCAATTCAACGGGAAAAAGTAACTTTCGAGGGTGGGCTTACAATTTATGTAATTTAAAAATTAAACGCAGACATTTTCTAACGGTTTCTATGCATAACTCTAACTATGATCTACAGTATATGCTACCTGCATTGGCAAATCTTCAAAGAAATGGAACAGTGGATGACGATGATGCATTGGTGGTAGATAGCTCTACGTACAAAATAAAACCTAAATCATCGGGAAAGTTGCTTGTTTTGGAATTTATGGGAAAATTTGTTGAAGCCGGCGTTGAGTACACAAATAAAATTCGCTTTTTAGATTCCTACAGTTTTTCCCCCAATTCACTGAGCAAATTAATTCAGGTGCAGAAATACGATGATGGCTGCAATGCTTTCCCTCTTCTCAAGCAACAATTTCCAAATGATTTATATGATTTTTTAACGGTCAAGGGCATCTATCCTTATGATTATTATTGTTCCATGTTGAGATTTGCAGAGGAGACTATTCCTTGTATTGAATCGTTTTACGAGTCTTCATGATCGTAGTTGCATCTCCGAGGAATACAGTTTTGCTAAAAAAGTTTGGGCAGAGGGAGGGTGTAAAAATGGGTTTGACCACTGGAAGCTGTATTTGTCGAGTGACGTGTTAACCCTGTTAGACATTATGTGTAAAAATACGGATAAAATCTATGAGGAGTTTAATCGGGAGTTGGGTTATTATTTTTCTTCGCCTCAGCTAGTGATGGACCTCATAATAAAAATTAGTGGAGAAAACATTGGGCTAATCACAGATATTGATCAGCATCTGTTCATCGAGAGGTCAATGAGGGGGGGGGGGTTGTTTTTCACGGAGCCCATATCTTGGAAACCGGACAAGCAGGGGAGAATAAGGGGAAAAAATTAGATGCAGTTTTCCTTGAGATGAATTCTCACGACACAACAGCTATGTCCCATTATGCACTACCTTGCGGCGACTATAAATGTTTCAATGGCACACCGTTTAACCAGTTTCTCACCACAGACAGTGGTGAGAATGGCCCGGGTGTATGTTTTTTTGAAATTGACGGAGAGACACCAGCCGAACTTCAAGATTCAGTAAAGGATTTTGTTTTCCCATGTATCAATAAACCTGTGACTAAGGACTCTTTGAGTCCTCGCAATAGGCGTTTAGTCGAGGTGGACGGATTGCATTGGGCACCTTCAAAACAAAAACTTATTGCTGACCTTCTGCCAAAAAAAAAAATATTTGTACATCATTTAGTATTAAAATGGATGTGTAACAACTGTTTCTCCATCACAAAGGTTCACCGAGCCCTCGAGTTTAGTCAAAAACCATATTCGAAAATATTTGTTAACACTTTTGTCGGCAAACGTTCTGCAGCAGAAACGAAAGCCGAAAAATAAATTTATAAACTCATTTTGAATTGGGCTTTCGGCAAAATGTGTGAAAGTGTCCGCAATAGGAATCGTTGTGACGTTTTGACCGATCCAGAACAATGTGATCGAATTATTACCGATCACAACTACACTTACTTTACAATCATTGGCCCGGACATGGTACTTTTGAATAGGAAAAAAAGACGCATTGTCTTGAATAAAAATATTGCTGCAGGCAGTGCTATCTTGGAGATATCAAAAAAGCTCAAGTTGGAATTCTACTATAGTGTGGCTAGGGTACAGTGGCCGGAAAAGGGGCAAGTAGAGGTCTGCTACGGTGACACGGATTCTCTACTGCTCAAAGTAAAAACACCAAATCTAATTGATGATTTGGCGCACGGTGAAATTATCAGTTCACGGATGGACTACACCATTTGGTGTTGTGTTCTTTACCCTGAGCTTGTTAAACGTCGGGTGCCAAATAGGCTTTTATTTTTTAAATTGTAACCCGGAAGTAACTTGATATCCCGTGGTATGTTTGTAGGTCCGAAGGCGTACTTTATACGGACATACGACGAGGAAATCAAGAAACGTTGCAAAGGAGTACCCACGCGCTATGTGGACAAGAATTTCGACATTAACATTTATAGGAATTGTATTGTTCAAAATGCAATTCCACGAGCCAAATTGTTGGCAATTCGTTCATTGAACTACAGGAACTTTACTGTAAATGTAGAGAAAATAGCCATGAGTACCATTTCTGACAAGGTCTATGTTTTTCAAGATGGTGTGACCCCCCTCCCCCTTGGTCACTAGTTAACTTCAGACCGGATCGAATGTATTTCCCACAGGGAAAGTCTCGGTTTAAATAAAGTCCTGTAAATTATTTCCTAAAAACCTTTTTTTTGGGGGGGGGCCTCGCGGCCTTTGGGGGGGGGGGGCTCGCGGCCCGGGGGGGGGCCGGCCGCCGCCAGCGCGGGGGGTGCACCGTCACCAAAGTTATCTTTTTTTTTTGGACTTAGAGCAGATTTTTTTTTCAAGTGCCATCTCTCTCTAATCTAATGTTTTTTTTTCTCTATAAATAAAAAAAAAAGTGTTTTTTCTCTCTGTGTGTGTACCTATGTAAATGTTGTTTTTTTTTATTATAAATAAATTTAAAAAAGTGTATTTTTTTTTTCAAGTGCTCTCTCTCTCTAATTTAATTTTTTTTTCTCTATAAATAAACAAAAAAAAGTGTTTTTTCTCTCTGTATCCCTATGTAAACTCTTTATTTTTTTATTATGAATAAATTTTAAAAAGTTTATTTTTTTTTTCAATTTATTGTTAAATTTTTATTTGAATATAATAAAAGAAAAAAATATGATTATTTATTCGTCTTTGTCTTTGTCTTCTTCTTCTTCTTCTTGAAGAACAGAGTAGTAGTAGGGAAAAAATATATAGCCATTATACAATTATGGTCTACAGTTAGTTGTCCAGGTGAACTATTGACAGGAACGTGTATCAATTTAATACACCATTAAGATCGATTCTGTGTGGGTCCTCAATGTCAGGCAAAACAAAACTCATAACTAAAATAATTAAAAATTGTGATAAAATGTTTGCGGAACAGCCGAAAAAAATCTACTAGTGCTGTAGTATTTGGCAGGAGTCATACAATAAAATAAAAGCAATTGCTGCTGCCATGGGATCAGTGCGGATACAGTTCATACAGGGAGTTGATGTTTTCAACATTATTGAACCAAACTCTTGGCTGATCATTGACGATCTGGCTGAATCTATTGAAAAATGGACCCAGCAAATCCTGCTATTGTTCACTGTTCGCTCTCATCATGAACAGATTTCCGTTACTCTGGTTATACACAATCTCTTTCATCAGAGCAAATGTATGCGAACACTTGCTTTGAACTGTACCTACTATATCATCTACAGGGTTGTTCGTGATTCTCGCTCGCTAATAACCCCCAATAAACAAATCTATCCGGGAGCCCCTAAATTTATGCTCTCAGCATACTATCAGGCAACTAATAAACCCCACGGCTATATCCTATTGGATCTTAATCAAAATACATCCGAGGATCTGCGTTTAGTCACAGATATTTTCGACAATGAAATTACAGTATATTTCCCGTTGAACACTAAAAAGACCTATTAGTCACTATCATGACACTGAAGAGACTATATTAAAATAGACATCTGTTTTCAGTTCTAAGCACTTCAAAACCTCCACTTAGGAAAGCAATACTCAAACATGGTATTGACAATGATTTCATTAATCTAATATCTGAACTTAGTTTAAATTTGACCGAGGGTAATGTTCAACTGCCAGAAGTAGTTAAGCAACAGGTAAACCAACATTGTTCCATTGTACCTACAGTTGCCTCTATAAAGGAAGGAAAGAATTTTAAAAAGAAACAACTTCTTCAGGCGGGTAGTAGCTTTTTCACACTTTTACCGTCAATAATTGCAGGACTTGTAAACAGTTTTCTCTAGATGGCAAAACCCTATAAATTGACTCCAATAGAACTCGCTCTCTCACCCGTCGAACACTTTGAGGACAATCTGAGTAAATTCCTCGACAATGAAACTATTGATGATGATAAAAAACTGATTTTACTTCAAGATGCACTTCGCCGAGATGACAAACACTATCGATCACAGCCCACTGCTGCTGCTGATCCCAAAAAAGAATCATGTTCTCAAGAATCTGCTGCTGCTGATGGAACACAATTAAGGACGTTTTATTAGTATTAATTTTTTTTTAAATTTGTAAATCTAAGCCCCAACTCATTTCGTCAAAAAAGTAAACGACTCCTAATCTATCTCTTGGAAAGTGATCAAATTCAAGTTGAGAGCAATGGGGAAAGGATTATAATTCAGGGCAAGAGCTATATTCTACTTGATTTAATGTATGACATGGTTACAAATCGTAAAGGACTATTATCATTTGACACTCGTCTATACAACTTTCTAAATACATTAAACTTCCCCAAAAGTCTTATTGGCAATTGGCAAATTCTAAAAAAATTAAACGAAGTTGCATAATCGTCATCAAAATTAAAATATGAACTTCAAAAAGAAGAAGAAGATTTTAAATCAATTTTGGAAAATATTAGCACACCACTGATAGCTAGAAAGAAGCGAAGACGTATCAAGTTAACGTCTCCACCAGCAGCCAGTATACAAAAGGATAGAGGACATTACACAATGTGTTTACGTTCAAAATGGATTAAGTTCTGAAAGGTGTTTATGAAAATATTGTTGAGGTGTGGAGTTTAAGTTCCAACACAACTCTTTCCATAGTCAGAGGTGTTAAAACTAAAAGTGTACGAGACTATCTACAAAATGAACCAAGGTACACCCTTCCCGGAGATCAGTCTTTATAACAATGATTGTCAAAAAGATAAATCTTTTCACACGCTGCGTATAAAACAAGAACATCTCTGAACCATAGATGAGATCTAAAAATTCCACAATACATCATAAAAGTGCGTCATACTTGAAATCCTTTTTTATAGTCGCTATTCATCTGCATTTCCATTGCGGTCAGAGAGAGGTGTTGAAGTTGCTCTGAATGTTGAAAGTATTCTCGAACAGGATTAATATAAAAAAATTCAAACGGATCGCGGTAGTGAATTTGTTAATCCTCATTTTTCAAAAGTACTAGAGAAATATAGTACACTGCAATATCATAGTCACAGTACTATAAATGCTTCATTGGTTTAACTATTTATAATAAATATTAGAATTTTAACTTCAATATATTTTACATTTAAAAATACACCGGCTTTTATTAATGATCTGGATAAAATCATGTTGATTTATAATCAACGACCTCATCGATCATTGTCCAACTCTACACCAATGGAAGTTCATCATTCGAATCATAATACAATTAACACCTTTCTTAAACAATATTCCAATAAATCAAAAGCCAAGAAGAAGAAAAATAAATTCATTGTTGGTGATACTGTTCGAATTAATAGAACAACTATTGTTTTTGAAAAGAGGAGTTACTTGTGGTTCACTGAACTTTTTAAATTGGCAAAAATCCTAGACACTAAACCCATAACTTATCTCTTGCATGATATCGAAGATGAAGAGATTCTTGGCGGATTTTATGACTATGAATTGAAAAAAGTTAAAAATGCAAGTGAAATCTATCAAATTAAAAAGATATTAAAAACACGTACTCGCGGGGGTAGGGAACAGTTACTTGTTCGGTGGCTAGGATACAACTCTGATTTTGATTCTTGGATTGGTGTTGAAGATATTGACAATGCCCAATAATTTCTATGTAACTTTCATGTCCAATGTTTCCTCTCTACAATGACTTGAATACGACAAGTGATTTTTGGACAAAACTCTCCCCCGCCGTCAAATTTGACGGTGCATATGAAGTGGCTCTTGTCGACTGTATTCTCAAAAATACCTATGACATCCTGAGAAAGGATCGTAAATATGAAATAAAAATTAGACCCTATGATTGGCCGCCACCACCAGGTGATCAAGAACAAATTCAAAAACCAATTGGATGGATTATCCATATATTGAATTACCCTACGAGGAGCTCACCTGCATGAATGATTTATGTCGTACTATCAATAAAAGAATTTCTGCTCGTAAAAAAGGAGCTTTTCATTTCACCTATTCAAAGGAGGAGGGCAAGATCTATATTAGTTCACCTATTGCCAATGAAAAGATTATTCTCAATGATAATTTAAAGGACGTTCTTGGCTTTAAGCTCAATATAATCAATGGTAGAAGTGCTGGGAACACTAATTTCATTTTTGCTGACTACCCACCTGCCTTCTCCACGGACACTTGTATATTTCTCTACGCTTCATTTGTGGAAACATCTCGGGTTGGTAATTCAAATGTTCCCCTCCTACGAATTCTTGAACGAAAAACCAATCAAGAACATGTTCATCACTACAATATAAAGCATCTTCAGTATATTCCCGTAAACACTTCCTATTTGGAACTCTGTCAGTGAACACTAAGAACTGAATTAGGTGATTCTCTAGCAATTTCAAAAGGCTTAGCAGTGATTACAAGTCATTTTCGACCCATTGTCAACGACGACGGCAAAATCACCTAAAAAATGAACAATAAAAGAATTTTATTTGTCTGTCACGATATCGATTGTTATCTTGATGCTTTGATTCCACGTCAAATAGGAAATAGATTGGACTACTACAAGGGGCGTACTACAATGTCTGGCTATGGTCTTGGTAGCTGATTTACTAGGCTATTTCGTTCTGCACTACCCCTTGCCAGAAAATATCTTGTACCTGCTGCATCAAATTTTGCTGCCTCGACACTACAGGACTGGGGGTCGGGCAAGAATTTCAAGGAGAGTGTTAAGGACAATATTAGATCTTCAGCAAGAGCCGTTGGTGACCAATTAAAATCTCGACAAAATGGGGAGGGATTGAAAAGCATGCGTTCGCGTCATTCACTCATCAGTCTCCACCCAGGCAGGAAGCAAAGGACATCAACAAGGACTTTGAGAAATAAAATAACGAAGGACAATAAGCAGCAGAAGAAGAAGAAGAAAAAGATTGTTAGATCAAAGAAGGATTTCTTTTCTTAAGATGACTTATCTCCCCCACAAGGAATCATATCCATCAATTAGTTCCTCATTGAATCTATTCAATGCTGAAAATGTTGATGTCAGTGTCAAGTATGGCTACTATGAACAGTTTTACCCCCAACAACCCCTCTCGGAAAATATACACTTTCAAATAATTTCAAATGAAGACTATTTCATTGATTTTTCGTCAACATTTATTAATCTAAATGTCATGATTAGAAAATAGTCGTAAAATACGACTCCACATACTAGTGATGGTCTTTCCTATAAAAACTTTTTTTTACACAGCCTGTTGAAGAAAATAACTTTGTTTATTGACGAAACATTGGTAAGAACGAACACTAATTTATCAAACTATGTAATTTAAACACAAGTTATGACGATGAAGCCAAAGGCTTACAAGGAGATGAGAGGACAATCATTGGGCTATGAATATCGATCAGGTGTGGATACTGACGGTGAGTTGACTACTGCAGTGACCCAGGAGTATCATCTAGTTGGAAAATTAAATCATGAGATATTCAATATATCTCAATGGCTACCCCCCAATGTCAAGATTGACATAAAGTTACAGATGGCCCCATCGAATTTCATTTTGAGAAAAACACTTCCTGCAGCACCCGATGCAAATGTCATTATCACGTCGGCAATTCTCCACGTCCGAAAACAACAAGTTATGAGCTCTGTTGCATTGGCAGTGGAAAAGCTAAGAGCCAATGGTAACAACATTAAACTTCTTGTCCTCCATACGATCACCAATCAACGTCACATTGCCACCGGCTCTCGTAGCTATAACGATTCATCATTTATCAATGGAGAAATCCCATCAAAATTGGCTTTAGCCTTTGTGAAGAGTGGCAGTGTCGTTGGATCCTGGACTGAATCCCCCCACGATTTTAATTTTTTTGGTCTATCTAGCCTTGTGTGCAAAGTGAAAGGTATTCCACTGTACACTCTATCATTTGACAAAAAAAACTATAGAACTCTCGACGAGTTGACCATGTAATCCCTAGATCATGACTCTCAACTATTTGAAAATGTAATAACCGATTCAATGTTTTCAAAAAATCAGGGGGTAATTGTTTTGGATTTGTCAGGCATGCAAGATATAACCATTGTACGAACAGGGACTGTACGTTTAGAGTGTACATTTGCCAATGCTCTGACTGAGAGTATCACACTACTATCACTGAGTAAATTTGAAACCTATTGGGAAATCACGCCAGACGGCAGTGTTCTACTAGACCTAGCACCATGAACACAAACCACATCATCAACATATTAAGTATGGATCCAACATGTCCCAGTACAAGTCCTATTGTATGCCTTCGGACTTCATTGACAAAATTCCAAGTGTTAACGATACACTCATGATTGTTTATAGCAGTCTATTAACATTAAAAACCGGTCATTGGCTATGTATCTTTCAAACAGCTAAGAACATTGAATATTTTGATCCTCTTGGCTTATAGTATAGATTCTATGCACCATACATCAGCAAATTTGTGGAAAGAAGAGGGAAAAGCATTATTCAAAATCGACAAATAGTACAGGATTTAGCGACTGATACATGCGGATTTCAAAAGCTACGCTTTTTCATGTTTAGATGTCTTGGCTACACCTGCAAGCAGTTTCTCAACATCTACGTTGACTTACCTCAATTGAACGACTTTCAAGTGGAGAATATACTTGCAAGTGTATTTAATATTGATTTTAGTGCCCTGAGAATAAAATGTTCTAAAGGTGTATGTGAAATTGTTTATTTAAAAAAACTTTTATATACATGATAAAACGACTTTTCTACTCTTTAGATTTCCTCCACTACTAGGTATTTGTCGACAACAACTAGTGCAAGTAGATTATCTGAATACACAGTGTACTGATCCTGATGTACTGCAATGTCAGGGTCACATTTTCTACAGTAGAGTGTAACTTCACTATTGCCATATCTCTTTGTATAGTCAATAATACTATTCTTATTCATTCTATAGAATTCACATGTTTCAATTTGCCTATTTGAAGCAATTTCACAAACAGTGTCCTCAAGTGTCGAATCACATTCCGTCACAGCCAAATAAAGTGGTTTATAAAATCAGTGGGTTTATAATCATAACACCCCGTGTCTTCACAACGATGACGTAGAAACCATATTCTTTTGTTGTTCCAACAGTTGAATCGTTGACCCGGTTCCTCCTCCCAGAACAATCTAAAACCACGACGATACCAATCTCGAAGCAGTAAACTAAAATCACGCTTAGGATTAATTCCAATCATACTGGGATATGTATTCTCCCACTGATTACATTTATCATAATGACAATTGGAGCATAGGTGACCTCTAGGATGAGAGTCACACAACTCTTCAAGAAAGCAATTACAACCTTTAATTTGTACAGCATATCCTCTATGCAATTTACACGGGTTGCATAATCTACATTTTTCATCATACTCCTCAATCATTGTGCAATTCTCACATGATGACCAGCTGCCCTGTGAGTACATACATAACGGACATGTATGGAACATTTTTTCATGTGTTGACACTCTCACTACCACAATGAAACTGAGCTAGTAGCAAAAAAAAAATTGTCTGAGAGATAGAGAGAGGAGTAAATCATCCTTGAGCACCATCTTTCTTATGAAAAAAAGTCATAAATTTCTAAACTAATGTTTAAAAGCATATCAACAATATAATTTTGTCTTGTCGTGATCAATATATAAATAAATTGTGTAAATGCATTTGTACCACGATGTAGAAGCTTCATACACGAGTCTAATGATGGAGAATCAGTTTTCATTATATCGACAAGCATTCCTCGAGAAAATATCTTCCTTTGAATAGACAACTCTAGAAAATCATCGTCTAGAATTAAACGTTTTTCTATAAGAACTAGATTCCTCATGATTCGATCTTTCTCGAATCTATCCATTTTTTTTAGTCCTAACTCTCTCACGATCAACTTCAGACTAAACAGAATCTCTTTTTTCTACTCTAGAAAATATACGCTTGTCTACTATAGAAAAAAAAATACCATTGATTTAGAAACAGTTTTATTGATCATAATTACAATAATAATATTCACTGATGCATTTTGTACTCATCAATATATTTCGATAGGACATCTAATGCTGACCGAAGTTTATTTATATGGAGAATATTTACTTTTCCAGCAAAAAACAGCTGCTCCTCCTGCTTAAATTTGCTTAATGATATCACGTATCTAGCATACATAGTGTCCCATTCAAGACATAGTCTACAGCCAGCAGTTATTTCCACAGCTACATTAGGTACTCGTATATCGTTGCTGCTGCTGCTGTCGGTTCCATCATTAATCTCCAATAGTGTAAATGCACCACTCATTTTTTTTCTCCACTAATATCCTCTCAAATAAAAACTATTCTCTTTGAATTCAATTCTCTTACTAATATGAATTGTAAAGAAAACTATTCCTTTTATTCAAATCCTAATCACCAATCAAGTTATACTCGTTCCTTTGGGTAAAGATGTAATGACCTGTAGAATAGGACTACCAGAAAAACCTGTTTGGTACGGGGGCGTCCTCAAATTCAATAGATGGTAAAAAAAAACATGTATATACCTTGAACTAGAAATTGCGTAAATCTCTTTGAAAGAGTGTAATGCCCCTGTAGAATAGAATTACCTACCAGAAAAACCGGCAGGAACGTAAAGGCCGCGAATTCAAAAGATGGATACTACTAAGGATTCGGAGAATCCTATAATTACAACCCTTGTCCTGAGGCCTGTGGGGGAGTTGTCATCCTCAAAGACCTACTTTCCAGACCTTATAACTGCGTTTAATAAAACGGCTGTCTCAAAATTTTGATTGGATGTGTTTGGGGAAAAGGTGGGCGTGAGAGGGGGGTTAGTTGCCCTCAAATCACTTTCGACTATTAAAAAGGGCACTAGTCCTTTAATTTCCAATCGAATGAGCCTGTTTTGAAGTTTCTACGACAACGCCTTCTATAAAAACCTTATATGCCCTCAGGGCATAACTTAAAACCCTTGCCCTGAGGGTTGTGGAGGAGTTTCCTCCTCAAAAACATATTTTCTATCTGGAAATCAACTACGCTGAACAAAATGGCTATCTCAAAACTTTGATTGGATGTGTTTGGGGAAATGATGGGCGTGGGGGGATTTGGCTAGTTGCACTCCAATCACTTTCGACTATTAAAAAGAGCACTAGCCCTTTGATTTCCAATCGAATGAGCCTGTTTTGAAGTTTCTATGACAACGCCTTCTATAAAAACCTTATATACCTCCAGGGCATAACTTAAAACCCTTGCCCCGAGGTTTTTAGGAGGGTATCTTCCTCAAAAAGATATTTTCTATTTGGAAATCAACTACGCTGAGCAAAATGGCTATCTCAAAATTTTCATTGGATGTGTTTGGGGGAATGATGGGCGTTGGAGGGGGGGGGGCTAGTTGCCCTCCAATCACTTTCGACTATTAAAAATGGCTCTAGAACTTTCGATTTCCAATCGAATAAGCCCCTTTTGAAGTTTCTACGACGACCACTTCCATGTGAACTGCCTCTGGGAAAAAAATAATAATAATAAAACATTTGAGCCGTATGGTCTTTACTACCCCAGGGCCCAGGGACAGGCGTTGTAAGTTATACTCTGGGGATATATACGGTTCTTATAGAAGATATGCTCGTATAAACTTCAGAGAGGGCTCTTTGATTGAAAATAGAAAGTTGTAGTTCACTTTTAAATAGTCAAAAGAGACCGAAGCTTAAGCTAGTCCCCCACGCCCTTTTTCCCCAAACCCATCAGATAAAAATTTTTAGATAGCAATTTTGTTAAAAATAGTTCAAACATCAGATAATAAAAACTCCGAGGTTGACACAAACCAATTTTTTCACTTTGATATTGTTACTTTGATATCAGTTTTGATACTTTGATGAATATTTGATTTTTTTTTTAAGTTTGATTTTGAAATAAGGAATTTTTAAAAACTTGAAATTTTTCGCAATCAAAAACGAACAAAAATTAATTCAAAACCAATTTCCGAAAAATAAGTTTTTCAAAGTAAAGTAAAGGCCATTTTAAACTTAAGCTCAGCAGATAAAAATATCTTTTAAAATTCAAACTCAAAACGACCAGAAATTACTGTTAAAGGATAAATGAAATCCAAAACGAACAGAAATTAAATAAACAATCATAGTAAAAACATACAACAATTAATAATATAAACGGATAAATAGATCTTAAAGCGAGTAATGCTTAGATTGAATATGAAAATCAAGCTTAAGACGAAAAAAATATTTTCCTATTGAAGAATAAATGAAACTTAAAACGAACAGAAATTAAACAGACAATCAATACAAACCAACAAACATTGGATATTAAGGTAAATGAATAAATTAAATATTAAAACGAGTGAAACTTAAATTGAATATGCAAATTAAGCTTTAAACGAACCAAAATCACTACAAACAAGAGTTTAGGCATGACCTCCTTCTCTCACTGTAAAAGTCAAAAACCTACTGCGTCATTGGCGCTTTACTAAAAACTATATGCGTCTTGAACAGTATTGGAAAGTATAAACACCATCAAATTGAATATTTGATGTATAATGATATTAATTGTTGAAAGATCCATCAGTTCAAGAATTTATTTCACTGTAATTGTATTTTTATTTTCAATGCTGTACTGGAAAAGAAAATATTTGTAATATAATCCGTTTTCAGTTAAGCACCAACGCAGTAGGCTTTTGTTTTGTATTTACAGTTAGGAAAGGAGGCAGTATCGAAACACCTGTTTGTAGGGAAACTATATTCATCTTTAACAACTTTAAAAAGAGCTAATGAACTAAACTAAATATATGATGAATGATTATATTAATTGCTGAGAGCTCATAAATTGGAAATGTTTTTATAATTTTTGTTGTTATTTTTAATGTTAAGTACAAAATAAAATATTTGTCATAAAATTGTTTTTCAGTAAAGAGCCAATGACACAGTAGGTTTTAGACTTTTACAGTGAGAGAAGGAGGTAATACCTAAACTGTTGTTTGCGGCACTTTTTGTTCGTTTCAAGCTTGATTTGCATTTTCAATTTAAGTTTCACTCGTTAGTAGTAAGAGTGTGCACAGCTCTAATGTTACATGAAAACTTTCATTGAATTGCGCAAGAAAAACCCATGGTCAAAAGTGTATACAATATGAACGGTACATTGGAATTGCGCAAGGAAAAGCCATGGCTGAGACACTACACTCACGCGTGAATATTTTAAACTTGGCAATGTATAATGTAGTCAAGCATGTTTTGAGAGTTTGGTCGTAATAATATAATTTAAAGCAAACAGGTTTTTTTCTGTTTTTGTTGTCAATTGCGCAATGAATGTACGTCATGAATTCACGTGTAAATTCTTAAAAAAAAAACTGGTGTGATATAAAGTGGTCAGACATGTTTTGGGAGCACACACGAAATTATGTAACTCAACATCCGTTTTTTATTCGTCATTGAAATTCCGTATAAAATGGTCATGTATTGAAATTTAATTTTTATTATGTTTTAGCATATCGAGCATAGTACACTGGATTTTATTAACTCTGAAACAATGGATATTTCTATTTTCAATGTGAGTACACTTTCATTCTTTATTTCAAAAAAAAAATCGTTTTACTAATAAATTCAAATTTCAGGGGGACTTAGCCCCCCCTCCCCTCCAACAATACAAAACCTTAAAATATAATGATTATTATCGATAGAAACGGAAAAGCACGCTTTTTTCTATTATGTAAAACAAAAAACTCCCTTTTCCATTGCTCTGTTAGGAGCATAATTCTGTAGTTTTAGTTCTTTTTCGTTCAAAAATATCCTTTTCCAATCGTGCGTTTAAAATGTACTGTTTTCTTCCGCTCTAAATAAAACAATCTGTGTTTAACATGTTATCAAAGAAAGGATGATTTCAAAACAATATTTGGCATGCGTCTTGTCATGATTAAGAAAACAAAAAAGATGGAAATGTACAAGTCAAGACTTATTGACACAAGAGTTTGTTTTTTGATTAAAACAGACAGATATTTTTTAGTTGTACTTGATGAAGGCACATGAATTTCACAGATGATTAAGAGATTTTTATAAAAATATATGAATGGGAAGAGGGCAATGAATCAGTTCTAACACTGTTTTCCTTTACTTGGTATCCGTTAAAAACTAAATTTTTGTGTTAAATAAGTAATTCTTGTATCTTTTAAAAGAGCTTTACGGGGTTTGAGAGAGACTCTGTTCCCTGATTCTGTGTGGTTAGAGGGGATTCTTTGTGCAGACTAATTTTTTCTTCTGTAAAAAAGGGAATTGTTTTTTTCATGCTAAATTTTGCCTTCTTTTTTAAGGAAGAGGATTCCTACAATTACTCTCCCCCGGAAAAGAGAACGAAGGCTAACGGCGTCGCTCCAATACAACAAGTGGAGATAGGCGGTCCATTGGGGGCCACTCACATCCATTCCAGACCGACGCTGCCTGCTCAAAACTCACCAGTGCCAACTCCTATGCAGCCAGGTAGAAAGCTGAAAAGAGAATGGATAGTTGCTCAAATGATGTGGAGCCCCACTGGCTCACCTGTACAAGCCAGTGACATCGCCACCACATCTATGCAAGAAACGGACGGCACTAAACAGCAGTCTAAATTTGGAAATGTGAGTATTTTCACCTCTAGCTTCTACCTATTTCTATCCAACATTTTTTGGTTTGTTTTTTTAAGTATTTTCTTTTCGCCATTTTTCACCACCGTAAAAGTGTATGTCCGAGATATTAAAATGTTTATCTCCCCCACCCCCGACCATTGTTTTAAATTTCTCTGCCCCCCTCAAAGATAGCTGAATATAATGCCTTTTTTTTATTAGCAAAAAAAGCACTCTTTTGCGTCTTTCTGAACTTTCTGTGGGAGGGGGATGGAGGCAAGTATTTAGTTTAAATAATTCTAGGAGGAATTGAGTTTTGAGGATGGAGTAAAAAAATGAACATGTTTTTTTTTAACTTTATAAAATAATGGTTATTTCACATAGAAAATAAAACCTTTTTTCTATAGTTTAATTAATTAGTCTTTTCGACATTTTTGAACATCGTAAGAGTGTATGTCAGAGATATTAAAATGTTAATCTCCCCCCACCCCCGACCATAGTTTTAAATTTCTCTTCCCCCCTCAGAGATAGCTGAATATAATGCATTTTTTATTAGCAAAGAAAGCACTCTTTTGCGTCTTTCTGAACTTTCTGTGGGAGGGGGGTGGAGGCAAGTATTTAGTTTAAATAATTCTAGGATGAATTGAGTTTTGAGGATGGGGTGAAAATGAACATTTTTTTTTTAACTTTATAAAATAATGGTTATTTCACATAGAAAATAAAACCTTTTTTCTATAGGTTAATGAATTAATCTTTTCGCCATTTTTCAATAGCGTAAGAGTGTATGTCAGAGATAGTAAAATGTTAATCTCCCCCTATCCCCGACCATTGTTTTAAATTTCTCTACCCCCCTCAGAGATAGCTGAATATAATGCATTTTTTTTATTAGCAAAGAAAACACTCTTTTGCGTCTTTCTGAACTTTCTGTGGGGGGGGGGGGTGGAGGCAAGTATTTAGTTTAAATAATTAAAGGAGGAATTGAGTTTTGAGAATGGGGTGAAAAAATGTTTTTTTTTAACTTTAAAAAATAATGGTTATTTCACATAGAAAATAAAACCTTTTTTCTATAGGTTAATGAATTAGTCTTTGCGACATTTTTCAACATCGTAAAAGTGTATGTCAGAGATATTAAAATGTTAATCCCCCCGCCCCCGACCATTGTTTTAAATTTATCTGCTCCCCTCAGAGATAGCTGAATATAATGCATTTTTTTTATTAGCAAATAAAGCAATCTCTTGCGTCTTTCTGAACTTTCTGAGGGAGGAGGGGGTAACTTTTTAGTTTTAAAAATTAGTTTACAAGTAGAAAAATACTTCATTACATATCAACCGAATTGTATTTTAATGCTGATTTTGAATATCTTTAAATTATTTCGTTTAACTTAATCCATCGAAAGTTATGAGAAACTTAATAATTTTTGAAGTAGAAATTCAGACCTCGCATAAATTGTTTCCACAGCTTATTTCTATCTGACGCTGTTTCCGCAGCACGTTATAGGCTAATGGAATAAAGGCTAAGGGGTTAGAAACGCAATTTCAACCTTTAAGAATATTTCAGCGTGTGTGTTTGTGCGTGTGTGTGTGTATGTGTGTGCGTGTGGGTGTGTGTGTGTGTGCGTGTGTGTGTGTGTGTGTGTGCCTGTAAGTGTGTGCGCATGTGTGAGTGTGTGAGCATGTGTGTTGTGTGTGTGTGTGTGTGTGAGTGTGTGCGGATGTGTGTGTGTGTGTGTGTGTGTTTGTGTGTGTGAGCGGTGCATGCGCCGCGTCTACTCAATAATTCATGAAATAATGCTTATTTCACATAGAAAATAAAACCTTTTTTCTACAGATTAATGATATAGCACCACCATTGAGTGATGAGACATCAGCATTTACGGGACCAATTCTATCACCACCATCGGAGTTCAGTGATGAACCTACATTAGTTCTAGAGAATATGGAATGGCATAGGGGTTTCCTTAATGATGTTTTTGGGGATATGGCTAGCTTAGACGACTTAGGTTGTGATAATGACATGCTTGAGGATCCGGAATGGGCGGATAGTTTTATGCGTGAGCATTTGGGAGATGTTACTATTGCATCTGAACTGGGTCCTCATAACGAAATTCCAACACAGGACAATACAGGGTGGCTCGATCAATTGTCCCCAAACACCTTGGAATATGTGCTAACAGGCTTAGGGGACCTCATGCCATCTCCAACCAATGTAATTGAACAGACTGGGAGTGGTGGTATTATTGACAATTCCGTGTCACCCCCCACCATTCCGCTTAATGATATAGCTAGTACTAGTAGTAATAAAACAACAACAACACCAGTACCCCCTCTTCCAGATTTTTTTCTGTCCAACTCTGCCTTGCACCACACAATGGTCTACAGCGCCAAATTCGGTGACCCCTTCAACTCTCTAGTGTCGGGGGATATAATAACAGATCCCTCGACCATTATACATTTATATACTAATAAGATTCGAGACATTCTTGAACAACAGATGGGGGTGTGGGGGTGGGGGTTAGTTTAAAAGCATCAATAGCACTAAAAATATTTTTTTTAAAAGAAAATGCGAGCGAGCTGTATTCAAAGTACTTGCACACAGATATGTTGGCAATTCGCCCGCATTTATCAAATTATGGGGAGGTTTTTCTAAATTGGGCTAATAGTATTCAAAGTACGTGGTAAAATTATAATGTGGGGGGTAGTGGGTCTGTGGTTCTTTTCATTTAAATTTTAATTTTTAATTTTTGTTGTTTTAAAAAAGATTCTTTTGCAAGAGGTGGTGGGGCGGGGGAGAGGGCTACAATTTTAAAATATCGTTAAGATTTAGAGGGGTGTCAGGGGATACAACAAATCTGTTTCGATACGAGGCTGGAGTGTTTCAAGTATGTATTTTTAATTGCAGCATACAGACCTCTTCAAAAAGATGCATCTAGGCAAAAGTTGGATGAAATGGCAGTTAATGGTAGGGAGGGTTCAAAGTTCCCCAAAGTAGATTTTAATTGTTTAAATGGTCAATTTCCCGTGACAGTAAAAGGAATAGACATTTTTGAGTGCCCTAATGCACAATTATAAATTGGTGGCACGGTGTTACAGTTTGAAACAGAGTTTAAAGAGGGTCAGCGATCCGATAAGAAGGGTATATCATTTTCAGTGTGGGATCCGTCAACTGAATCAGTTGAACACTAGGAGTGGAGTCTATTCTATCAACCCCCAGACTCTAATTTAATTGATCGTTTCAATCTAATTGAGTATATCATCAGAGTTTTAAGTGAGGGTAAACATTGGGGTGGTGCGTGTTATTACTGTACAACATGCTTCTCCAGATTTCACTCTGATTTAAAGTTAAATCATCACATGAAACACTGTAAACGTCATGGATACCAGGCCTTGGAGACGGTAAGCGGAGATAGAGTAATCTTACGATTAAAGAATTTTCAAAACACGCTCCTACAGAACACTAACATCGGTTTAGACTTCGAAGCGAAACTGACAGACGTGTGTGATCTGTCAAATCAAAATCATGTTAAAATGCATGAAGTCGTAGGGGTCTCTTACGCTCATGCGCAAAGAGATTCCAATAATACCATGCAAGTACTGGACGTAGTTGAGATGTTGAGTGACGGTGAAGACTGCATGCGCTCGGCATTGGTCAGTCTAATCAAAACAGCGAACGGTGCAATTTCGTACGTTCGTTATAGAAACTATCCCATGCTCCTATCACCAGATGACATAGTGGCCATTAAAAATCTTAAAATGTGTTGGGTTTGCAAGGGAGAATTTGATGATGGTGTTGGGAATGGTGGGAGGAGGAAGGTGATCGACCATGATCATTTGTGGAAGGATATTACATCGGGGGGAGTAACTTTAGGGGGGTAGCACACCAGTCATGCAATTTAAACGTTAGACAACAATATTTCGTGCCTGTTTTTATACACAATTCCAATTACGACTTAAAGTTTGTTCTACCGGCGTCGGCCCGCATTGCCAAGGGTGGAGTTGTAGATGACGCATGGATAGATGGTTCTTTTTCATATAATATCATACCCAAATCATCGCAGAAGCTACTGCTGCTAGAATTCATGTGAAAACAGTTGACAAAGGTAACACGTGCCAGAATAAAATCCGTTTTTTAGACTCCTTCAGCTTCTTCGCCAAGTCCTTAAGTCAATTGATTCAGGTACGGAAAAGTGATAATTTTGATAGCTTCCCCCTCCTCAAACAGCGCTTCCCGATGATGAAATGTATGATTTATTAACGTGTAAAGGTATATATCCATATGATTATTACAACTCTGGCTCGAGGCTAGATGAGGTGTCACTACCGCCCATTGAAGCTTTTTACAATTCTCTTACTGAGAGTGAGTGCATCACTAGCGACTACGAATTTTCTAAGAGGGCTTGGGCAAAGGGTTGGTGTAAAAATGGGTGGGATTATTGTAAACTATACTTGGCCAGTGACGTACTCACTCTTCTGGACATTGAGTGCACTAATACGGATAAAATCTATCGGGAATTTGGGTGGGATTTAGGGTATTTATTTTCCACTCTTTATCTGGTGATGGACTTGATACTTAAAATCAGCAAAGAAGAAATAGGTCTGATCACCAATGTGGATCAGCATCTGTTTGTAGAGAGATCAATGAAGGGTGGGTATGTTTTTCACGGGGATCGTATCATGAAACTGATCCGAGTGGACAGCACACCGATGAAAAGTCGGACGCAGTTTTTTTGGATATGAATTCTCTTTAGAGAATTCTCTGTAGAGAGATCAATGAAGGGTGGGTACGATTTTCAAGGGGATCGTATCATGAAACTGATCCGACCCATTGGCAATGTCTCACTACTGTTTGCCGTGTGGCAATTATAAATGGCTTGACAATCCACGTGCTTCGAATTTCCCCGACATTGCCAGTGTTGAGGAGAATGGGGCACAGGGATGGTTTTTTTAAATTGACGGTGAAATACCCATGGAAATCCATGACTCGGTAGAAGACTTTGTTTTTCCGTGCATAAATAGACCGGTGGGTAGGGACTCTCTGAGCCCCTACAATTTGTCTTTAGTAGAGGACGGGAGTATGCATTGGGTACCTTCAAAACAAAAACTAATTACCGACCTCAACCCGAAGCAGAATATCGTTGTTCATCAAGTGCTATTGAAATGGATTGTGTCCAATGGTTTCAAGGTCGCAAAGATTCATAGAGTCCTCCAATTTGATCAAATACCCTTCAATGAAAACGCTTATCGACACGTTTGTCAGTAAACTTTCACAAGCGAAAACAAAAGTTGAAAAAGAAGTAAATAAACTCATTATGAACTCAGCTTTCGGTAAAATATGCGAGAACGTACGAAACAGAAGTCGACGTTACGTTTTAACCAACCCCAAGGATTTGTGCTTGAATCATTACGGATCCAAACTTTACATCGTTCACAATCATAGGCTCTGATATGGTGCTCCTACATCGTAAGAAAAGAAACATTGTATTAAATAAAAATATTGCAGGCGGAAGTGCAATAACTGAAATATCCAGGAAATTCGTGTTGTCATTTTATTATAATGTATGCAAGGTACAGTGGCCGATTGAGGGACAAGTTCAAGTGTATTACGGGGACACTGATTCACTCCTGTTAAAAGTCAAAACTGAAAATCTATTGAATGATTTGGAAAATGGCGAGTATATTAGCTCACGAATGGACCACACTAATTTGGACGAATCCCTCTACCCAGAGCTAGTGAAACGCAGGCCCCAAATCAATTGTTAATGCTAAAATCTGAAACGGGTAGCGATCTGATATCCAGTGGTGTGTTTCCTGGTCCGAAGGTATACTGTGTGGAAACGCACAGCAAGGATATCAAACAAGTTTGCAATGGGATACCTACACCCTTTGTAAAAAATAATTTCGACATGAGTTTGTATAGAAACTGTGTGGATAGTAGTTTAGTGCCAAGAGCGAAAGTAATGGCGATTCACTCTTTACAATTTGAAAACTGAGCATGGTCTGGGCATAAAAACGTCATTTCGTACAAATCATAATTATTCTAGGTAATTGATCATGGTTGTAATTTAATACCACCTAGTCTTTTATAGATATCAGACCGTGTTTATTTCATAGTGTGCAGAACTTCGATTGTTCTGGGAAAATTAACTTAAAGTCATTTAAAAAAGTCTCTATGGATGAGGAGGGTTTTTTGGGTAATTGGGTGTTTTTTAAATTCTTATTTTTTCGTAATCACAAACAATTTTCAATGTGTGTGTGTGTGTGTGTGTGTGTGTGCAAGGCAGATTAATTTCCAATATTTAATTCCAGCCCCGGCCCGGGCCCGCCGCAGCGGGCCCCCCACTTCCCGGCGCCCGGCGCTTCCCGGCCCGCCACAGCGGGCCCCCCGGCCACCGTAGCGGCCACCCCCGGGGGGAGGGGGGATCCCAAAATTTAAAATGGGGTAAATAAAAGTGATATTATTTCAAGTGCTTTATTCTAATAAATGTTGTATTTTTTTTCTATAAATAAATAAAAAAAAGTGTATTTATTTAAGTGTTTTTTTTCTCTGTGCCTATGTAAATGTTGTATTTTTTATTATAAATAAATTTAAAAAAGTGTATTTTTTCATGTTTAATGTGCTTTCATGTTCAATGTAATATCTTTTTTTTTAAAGTATTGTTACTTTTTTATGCATATAATAAAAGAAAATATGATTCTTTATTTGTCTTATTCTTCTTCTTCTTGAACGGAGTAGTAGTAGTAGTAGTAGGGAAATTATTTAGTCATTAGACACCTATAGTCTACAGTTAATTGTCTAGGTGAACTGTTGAAGGGAACATGTATCAATTTAAAACACAATTTAGATCATTTCTGTGTGGCCCGTCTATGTCAGGCAAAACAACACTCTTAACTAAAATAATTAAAAATTACGATAAAATGTTTTTGGAAAAGTCAAAAAAAATCTACAATTGTTACATTTTTGATAGGAGTCATACGATAAAATAAAAGCAATTGCTGCCACCACGGGGTTGGTGCAGATACAATTCATACAGGGACTTGATGTTTTCACCATTATTGAACCAAAATCTTGGCTTATCATTGACGATCTGGCAGAATCTTTTGAACAATGGTCCAAGGAAATGCTACAACTGTTCACTGTTCGCTCTCATCATGAACAGATTTCCGTTACTCTGGTTCAACAAAATCTCTTTCATCAGAGCAAATGCAAGCGAACACTTGCATTGAACTGTACCTACTATATCATCTACAGAGTTGTTCGTGATTCTAGCTCGCTAATAACTCTCAATAAACAAATCTATCCAGGCGCCCCCAAATTTCTATTCTCAGCATACAATCAGGCAACTAATAAACCCTACGGCTACAACCTATTGGATCTTAATCAGAATACACCCGAGGATCTGCGTGTAGTCAGATATTTTTGACAATGAAATTACAGTATATCTCCCTGTGAACACTAAAAAGACCTATTAGTTGCTATCATGACACTGAAGAAACTACATGAAAATAGACATCTGTTTTCAGTTCAAAGCAGTTCAAAACCCCCGCTTAGGAAAGCCATAGTCAAACATGGTATTGACAATGATTTCATTAATCTAATATCTGAATTTTGTTTAAATTTGACCAAGGGTAATGTTCAACTGCCAGAAGTAGTTAAGCAACAGGCAAAGCAACATCGTTCCATTGTACGTACATTGGCCTCTAAAAAGAAAGGAAAGAATTTTAAAAAGAAAAGACTTCTTCAGGCGGGCGGTAGCTTTTTCACACTTGTACTGCCAATAATTGCAGGACTTGTAAACACTTTTTTCTAGAGAGAGAGAATTGCAGAACCCCTTACCTTAAGTCTAATAGAACTCGCTCTCTCACCCATAA
This sequence comes from Artemia sp. Qi Xiang Cuo, assembly GCF_049724085.1. Classification (NCBI taxonomy): domain Eukaryota; kingdom Metazoa; phylum Arthropoda; class Branchiopoda; order Anostraca; family Artemiidae; genus Artemia; species Artemia sp. Qi Xiang Cuo. The sequence continues at coordinate 47,445,311 of NC_142803.1, forward strand.
AAAAATTTGAGGGGGATCTAAGTCAATTCCTTGACAGCGAGAATTTTAAATATGCTAAAAAACTGTTTTTACTTCAAGATATACTTCGCCGAGTGGACAAACATAAAGCCTATCATATGAAGGCCACTGCTGCTGCTGCTGGTATTGACCAGAAAAAAGAATCTTCCCCTCAGGATTCTGCTGTTGCTGCTTGAGTACATTTATAGATGGAGGAACTGGATTCATTTTCATTGAAAATTGGAAAATCTAATGCCACATTCATATCGTGAACAAATTAATCGACTCCTAACTTATCTCATGGAAAGTGGTCAAGATCATATTCAAGTTCAGAGCAATGGGAGAGAGATTATAATTCAGGGCAAGAGCTATACTCTACTTGATTTAATCTATGATATGGTTACAAATCGTAAAGGACTATTATCATTTGACGCTCATCTGTACAACTTTCTAAATACATTAAACTTCCCCAAAAGTCTTATTAGCAATAGACAAATTCAAATAAATGAACATGCATCATCATCAACATCATCATCAATACAATTATAACATGAACATGAAGAAGAAGAAGAAGAAGATTTTAAATCAATCTTGGAAAATACTAGCACACCTAGTGGAAAAAACTTGAAAAAGATGGTAAGGAAAAAGCAAAAATGTTTTATGTCTCCACCACCAGCCACTAGTATACAAAAGGCTAGCGGACATTAAACAACGTCTTTACGTTCAAAATGGTTGAGCTTCTGAAATGTGTTTCTGAAAATATGGGTTAGGCAGGGAGTCTAATGTCCCCCACCACTCTTTCCAAAGTCAATGTTGTTCACGCTAAAACTATACAAAACTATCTACAAAATGAATCAAGTTACACTCTACATAGAAATAATAGACTGAGTGCCGATCAATCTCAAAAAACTAAAGCCTTTTACCCATTGTATATAATGCAAGTATACATCCTGAATCAAGATGAGATTCAATAATGTGACAATACACCGTACAAGTACATTCTACTGGTAATCACTGTTTATAGTCCCTATACAAATGCGATTCCACTGCGATCAAAAAGATGTTTTGAAGTTGCTCAGGCCTCTGAAAGTGTTCTCGAACAGAGTTTGTATAAAAAAATTCAAACGGATTATAGTAGAGAATTTGTTAATTCTTATGTAGCCAAAGTACTAGTGAAATAGAGTACACTGTTTTACCTCATTCATCTTCCTGTAAAAGCTGAAACGGCTAAACAATTGACACGAACTATTTAAATTTTAATTTCAATATATTGTACATAGAAAAATCATCACCTTTTGGTCACGATTTAGATAAAATCATTTTGATTTATATTCATGAACCTCTTTGATGACTGTCCAACTCTTAATAAACAGCAGTTCACCAGTCTTGTCATGATACAGTTGACACTTTTCTTCAAGAGTATTTCATTGAATTGGTTGTCAAGATGAAAAATAAATTCAATGTGGTTGAGACTGTCCAAATTAATGGGACAACCAATGTTTTTGAAAAGGGGAATTACTTATGTTCCACAGAAATTTTTAAAGTTGCAAAAATTCTAGACACTAAACCCATAACTTATCGTTTGCATCATACCAAAGATGAAGAGATTCTCGGTGGATTTTATGACTATGAACTACAAAAATTTAAAAATAATAGTGAAATATATGAAATTGAAAAGATATTAAAGACACGTACTCGCAGGGGTAAGAAACAGTTACTTGTTCGGTGGCTAGGATACAACTCTGATTTTGATTCTTGGATCGGTGTTGAAGATATTGACAATGCCCAATGATTTCTATGTAACTTTCATGTCCAACGTTTACGATCCTCTCTACAACAACTAGAATACGACAAGTGACTTTTGGACAAAACTCTCCCCCGCCATCAAACTTGATGGTGCATATGAAGTGGCTCTTGTCGACTGTATACTCAAAAATACCTTTGACATCCTGAGGAAAGTTCGTGGGTACGATGTAAACGGTATACCAGTCGACTGGACCATCCTTGTGGACTATCAATGGGTTGAATCACTTAAATCTAGCGAATATCCACATGTCAAATTGAAATATATTGAATATGATAATATGACAGATTTGGGTCGTAAAATCAATAGAAAAGTCTCATTTCGTAGAAATGGCAAATTCTATTTTAATTATTCAATGGAACACGATAGGATTTACATTACCTCACCTTTTGACACTAAAATAATTATTCTCAATGATAATCTGAGAGACGTTCTTGGCTTTAAACAGAATATGACCAATGGGAAAAATTCTGACACCGTTTACGGGATGAATCAAGTTATTTTTGCTGATCATCCACCTGGTTTTGCCTCAGATTCTTGCATATTTCTCTATGCATCCTTTGTGGAAACATCGAGAGTCGGTAATTCAAATGTCCCCCTCCTACGTGTTCTTGAACGAAAAACATATCATGAACTTGTTCATCACTATAATATAAAGCATCTTTAGTATGTTTCTGTAAACACTTCGTATTCGGAACTCTGTCAGTTAACACTAAGAAGTGAATTGGGTGATCCTCTAGCAATAACAAAAGGCTTAGCAGTGATTACATGTCCTTTTCGACCCATTGTTGGCGATAGCACAATCACCTAAAATGAACAATAGAAGAATTCCATTTGTCTGCCCCGATATTGATTGTTATGTTGGTGCTTTCAGTCCACGTCAAATAGGCAATGGATTGGACTACTACAAGGGGCGTAAAACAATGTCTGGCTATGGTCTTGGTAGCTGGTTTGCTAGGCTATTTCGTTCTGCACTACCCCTTGCCAGAAAATATCTTGTACCTGCTGCGTCGAATTTTGCTGCCACCACACTACAGGACTGGGGGTCGGGCAAGAAATTCAAGGAGAGTGTTAAGGAAAATATTAGATCTTCAGCAAGAGCCGTTGGTGAGCAACTAAAATCTCGAAAAATGGGGAGGGATTGAAAAGGATGCGTGTGCGTCCTTCACTCATAAGTCTCCACCCAGGCGGGAAGCGAAGGACATCACCAAGGACTTTGAGGAATAAAACAAGGAAGACCAATAAGCAGAAGAAGAAAAAGAAAAAGATTGTTAGATCAAAGAAGGATTTCTTCTCTTATGATAACTTACCCACCCCACAAGAAAGCTTATTCATAAGTTAGTTCGTCATTAACTCAATTCAAAAATCAAAATATTGATTTCAGTGTCAAGTATGGCTAATCTGAGCAATTTAATTCCCAACAACCCCTCTTGGACACTATACACTTTCAAACATTTTCCAATGAAGACTATTTCATTGATTTGTCATCAACATTTATTGATTTAAATGTTGCGGTGAAGAAAAAGTCAGATAATACAACTCCAAATGCTGGCGATTGTCTCTCCTACGAGAACTGTATTCTACACAACCTATTCAAACAAAGTAATGTATTTATTAATGGTACTTTGGTGAGCACTAGTAATAATTTATCCAACTATGCAAGCTACATACAATTTATGATGATGACACCAAAGGCATACAAGGAGTTGAGAGTACAATCTTTAGTCTATGAATATCAATCAAATGTTGATAATAATAACGGTTAGACTACTGCAGTGACCCAAGAGAATCATCTGGTTGAATAATTAAATTTTGAGATATTCAACGTATATCAATGGTTACCCCCCCTTGCTAGGAATGATATAAAGTTACAGCTAATCCCATCGAATTTTCATTTGAGATAAACACTTCCCGCAGCACCCAATGCAAAAGTCATTATCACATCGGCAATTCTCCACGTCCGAAAACAACAGGTTATGAGCTCTGTTGTATTTGCAGTGGAAAAGCTAAGAGCCAATGGCAACAACATTAAACTTCTTGTCCCCCATACGATCACCAATCAACGTCACATTGTCACCGGCTCTATTAGCTATAGCGATTCATCATTTATCAATGGAGAAATCCCATCAATATTGGCTTTGGCCTTTGTAAAGAGTGGCAGTGCTGTTGGATCCTGGACTGAATCCCCCCATGATTTTAATTTTTTCGGTATATCTAGCCTTGTGTGCAAAGTGAATGGTATTCCACTGTACACTCTATCTTTTGACAAATAATCCATTAGAACTTTGTATGAGTTGACCATTCAATCCCTAAATCATGACTCTCAACTATTTGAAAATGGAATAACCGATTCAATGTTTTCAAAAAATCATGGGGTAATTGTTTTGGACTTGTTGGGGACTCAGGATATGAGCATTGTACGAACAGGGAATGTACGCTTAGAGTGTACATTTGCCGATGCTTTGACTGAGAGTATCACGCTACTATCATTGAGGCCTTTTGAAAACTATTGGGAAATCACACCCGACGGCAGTGATCTAGTAGACCTAGCACCATGAACACAAACCAAATAATCAATGTATTTAGTATGAATCCATACATGTACCAGCACAAGTCATAATGAATACCTTCGGACTTCATTGAAAAAAATCCAAGTGTTAACAATATCTTAATCATTGTTAATAGCAGTACATCGACTTTGAAGACCGGCCATTGGCTATGCATCTTTCAAACAGCGAAGAATATTCAATTTTTTGATCCTCTTGGCCTATCGTATAAATTATTCACGACATACATCAGCAACTTTATTGAAAGCATTGGGAAAATCATTATTCAAAATCAACGACGAGTACAGAATTTAACGACTAAGACATGTGGCTTTCATGCACTGCTCTTTTTCATGTTCAGATGTAGTGGCTACAGCTATAAGCAGTTTCTGAACATCTACGTTGACTTACCTCGATTGAACGACTTTCTAGTGGAAAATATACTTACAAGCGTTTTTAAAATTGATTTTAGTGCCCTACGAATAAAATCCAGTAAAAATGTATGTGAAATTGTTTATTAGTAAAAATTTATATACATGATAAAACGACTTTTCTACTCTTTAGATTTCATCTTCTACTAGGTATAGGTATTTGTCAACAACAACTAGCGCTGGTAGATTATCTGAATTCACAGTGTACTGATCCTGATGTACTGCAATGTCTGGGTCACATTTTCTACAGTAGAGTGTGACTTCACTCTTGTCATATCTGTTTGTATAGTCAATGATACTATTCTCATTCATTCTATAGAATTCACATATTTCAATTTGCTTATTTGAAGCAATTTCAAAAACAGTATCCTTAAGTGTCGAATCACAATCCGTCAAAGCCAAATAAAAATCAGTGGGCTTATAATCATAAGACCCATTATCTTCACAACGGTGATAAAGAAACTATATTCTTTTGCTGTTCGAGCAGTTGAATCGGTGACCTGGCCCTTCCTCCCAGAACAATCTAAAACCACGACGATACCAATCTCGTAGCTATAAACTAAAATCACAGTTAGGATTCTATCCAATCATAACCGGATATGTATTCTGCCACTGATTACATTTATCATAATGGCAATTGGAGCATAGGTGGCCTCTAGGATGAGAGTCACACACCTCTTCAAGACAGGAATTACAACCTTTAATTTTTACAGCATATCCTTTATGCAATTTACACGGGTTGCATAATCTACACTTTTCATCATACTCATCAATCATTGTGCAATTCTCACATGATGATCAGCTGCCCAGTGTGTACATACATATCGGACATGCATGGAACTTTTTTCATGTGTTGACACTCTCACTGCCCCAATGAAACTGAGCTAGCAACAACAAAAATTTTCTGAGATAGAGAGAGAGAGAGGAGTAAATCATCCTTGAGCACCATCTTTCTCATGAAAAAAGTCCTAAATTTCTAAACTAATGTTTAAAAGCATATCCACAATATCATTTTGCCGTGTAGTGATCAATATATAAATAAATTGGGTAAATTCATTTGGACCACGATTTAGAAGCTTCATACAATAGTCTAATGATGGAGAATCAGTTTTCATTATATCGACAAGCATTCCCCGAGAAAATATCTTCCTTTGAATAGACAGCTCTAGAAAATCGTCATCTAGAATCAAATGTTTTTCCCTAAACACTAGATTCCCCAAGATTCGCTCTTTCTCAAATCTATCAATTTTTTAGTCCTAACTCTCTCACAACCAACTACAGACTAACCAGAATTTCTTGTACTCTAGAAAATATACGCTAGTCTACTATAGAAAGAAAATTACCTTTGACTTAGAAACAATTTTATTGAACATAATTACAATAATAATATTCACTGATGCATTTTGTTCTCATCAATATATTTCGATAGGACATCTAATGCTGATCGAAGTTTATTTATATGGAGAATATTCACTTTTCCAGCAAAACATAGTTGCTCCTCCTGTTTAAACTTGCTTAATGATATCACGTATCTAGCATACATACTGTCCCATTCAAGGCATAGTCTACACCCAGTGGTTATTTCCACAGCCACATTGGGTACTCGTATATCGTTGCTGCTGCTGTCAGCTCCATCATTAATCTCCAATAATTTAAATGCACCACTCATTTTTTCTCTACTAATATCCTCTCAAATAAACTATTCACTCTAAATTCAATTCTCCTACTAATATGAATTGTAACGAAAATCAGTCCTTTTATTCAAATCCCAACCACAAATCAAGTTATCGTATATTGAACAACCTCTAATTGGCTCATAAAAAATGTCTACGTCAAACGATACATTCATTGTGCAATTGACAACAATAACAAAAACCTTGCCAACTCTTAGAATGTTCACGTGTAAATACAGTGTCAAAGGCATGGGTTTTTCTTGCGCAATTCCAATGTACCGTTCATATTGTATACACTTTTGACCATGGGTTTTTCTTGCACAATTCAATGTAAGTTTTCATGTAAGTTTAGAACTGTGCACACCCTTACTACTCTCGTTTTAAGATTTATTTATTAATTTACATTAATATATATTGTATGTTTGTTTGCATCGATTGTTTATTTAATTTCGTTTCGTTTTAAGTTTCATTTGTACTTCACTAGGAAAATGTTTTTTCTTGTCTTAAGCCTGATTTTCATATTCAATCTAAGCATTACTCGCTTTAAGATCTATTTATTCATTTATATTATTACTTGTTGTATGCTTTTACTATGACTGTTTATTTAATTTCTGTTTGTTTTGTGTTTCATTTATTCTTTAATAGTAATTTCTGGTCGTTTTGAGTTTGAATTTTAAAAGGTATTTGTATCTGCTGAGCTTAAGTTTAAAATGGCCTTTACTTTTCTTTGAAAAACTTATTTTTTGGGATGTTTTTTTTAATTAATTAAGGAAAAAGTCGTTACTCCGAAGAGAAAATTTGCTAGTGTTAAGAAAAACTTGCTACTTCTAACAGAAAACTTGTTATCATAGACGAAAGAATTTTTACTTCTAAGAGTAATATCTTATCTTCGACGGTAAACTTGCTATTAGTAGACACAATTTTTCACTATCAGAGAAACCTGTTACTTCCAAGAGAAATTTGATAATATTAAGTCAAAGTTTTTTAGTATTAAGGAAAAAGTTGTTACTTCGAAGTTAAAATTTGTTAGTGTGAAGAGAAACTCGCTATTTCTAACGGAAAAAAGCTCGTTTAAACAAAATAAATTTTTTTCTTCTTTTAGGTCCACAAAACGCGATTATGCGTTATTGTCAAAAAATGTTAAACCCAGGAAAGGCTGGTGTTCCAGGAAAGAAAAAAAAATCATAATCCATGATGTTCTTACAAAGCAAGAAGAGACAAAGAAGACTCATGTATAGAATATAAGTTTTAGTCTTTTTTTACCTCTGATTATGCCTTATTGCCATGAATATTAAAGCCAAGAAAGGCAGTGTGTTCCAAGAAAAATCACAAGATGTTTGTCTGCAAGACAGGTGCTTATTTACAAGATTTCGCCCGGCGCGAAACCACGCCAGGGCATGTGCTCGGAATCTTGCCAATACTGAAAAATTTTGGAATCCCGGGAACCTTGCCAGCCGCTCGGGATTTTGCCAGGGCATGCGCTCGGAATCTTGCAAATACAGAAAATATTGGAACACCTGGGCATCTTCCAGAATAGATGTCTAGACTCTTATATTGGAGGATAGAAAAAAATATGCCAAAAATGACGGCTGCTAGGGGAAATATTGGAACATCTGGGCCTCTTAGAAATCCCAAGCTATCTTCCTAGGGATGCGCTTGGAATCTTGCCGGTAGAAATAGTGCTCCCGTAAGAATCTGGCCAATATTGAAAAATACTGGAACACCTAGGAGTGTTTTTAAAATCCTATGCGGTTTTTCGTATGAGTAGAAAGGGGGGTGCTACTCCGACGATAACCACGTGGTTTATGGTTTTCTCAGTGAGAATGAAAAAACAGGAATTTTCTCACTTGGAAAAACAGGAATTTTCTCACATTTATGGATGTTTTCATGGATGGTTATGAGTGTTGTTCGATTTATTTGATGTTTTTCTCGGATGTCAACATCAAATTATGGATGTTTTATGGTTTTTTTCAGTGAGAATTTGAAAAAACAGGAGCTTTCTCACATTTATGTCTGTTTTCATGGATGGTTATGTGTGTTGGTCGATTTATTTGATGTTTTTCATGTCTGTTTTATGGATGATTTATGGTTTTTGTCAGTGAGAATTTGAATAACAGGAACTTTCTCACATTAATGTCTGTTTTTATGGTTTTTGTCAGTGAGAATGAAAAAACAGGAACTTTCTCACATTTATGTCTGTTTTCATGGATGGTTATGTGTGTTGGTCGATTTATTTGATGTTTTTCATGGATGGTTATGGATGATTTATGTCTGTTCGTTGTCAGTGAGAATGGACATGCTCGACGCGAATGCTATGAGATTGTTTGGCTAGCCTAACCTGAGAACTTGATTTACATAATCGGCGGGGAAATGATTGATTCACGAAGGGGGAATTAAGAAACATTATGGTTTCTTTGATCTTTAGGCGAACCTAACCTGAGAACTTGATTTACATAATCGCTAGGGGAAATTATTGATTCACGAAGGGGGAATTAAGAAACATTATGGCTTCTTTAATCGTAGGTCTGAGGGATAAACGTTCTTTAGGTCAGAGAGAAAAATTATTAATTCTATTTTTAAATAGGGCTTCATTGATCTTTAGTGTCAGGAATTATAAATGACATCACTTGTTATCTTGGAATTATGCGGGAGTCTAAAGAGATAGAAATTCTATTTTTAAATACGGCTTCACTGAGCTTTAAGTCGGAGAGATAAATTGATATTCTAACGAAACCTTAATAGTTTACCTAGGAAAATTTATGAGATGAAGAGATTAACGTAGGAAAGGGTTTCCTAGAAATTTGAAATGTGAAAGCACAGAGATGCCAAAAAACAAAAGGAACACACAGAAATTACTTTTAGGGGATTATTTTGGCGAAACGGTTTTAGACAGCTTATGGAATTATTTCGGCGAAACAGTTAGAGACATTTTAAAAGATGATTTTAAAAGAGGTTTTGAGTGTGGTCGTTATAATACACAAGTTGCATATGAACAGTGTTGTGAGGTCCCCTACCCCAACCCCAAAGGGCCCCGATCCCCCTACCCTGATCCAAAGGGTTCCAATCCCCATACCCCAATCCAGAAGGAACCCCCCGGTCCCCAAAGGTTCCCAGGGCTCCCAAACGGCCCCCGGACTCCCAAAGGCCCTCCCCGGGCCCCGTCTTTCGTTGATGTATGTTGTCTGAAACCTATGATTTGGGGTGTATGGGTTGCTATTTTTGACTTTTCTGAGTTGGATTTCTTAGTCTTTCATAGCTATGTGTTGTCTGAAACCTATGATTTGGGATGGGTGGTTTGCTATTTTTGACTTTTCTGAGCTGGATTTCATAGCCTTTCATAGGTGTGTGTTGTCAGAAAATTATGATTTGGGATGTGTAGTTTGTTATTTGGACTTTTCAGAGCTAGAATTCTTAGTCTCTCATAGGTGTTTGTTGTCTGAAACTTCTAGTTTGGGATGAGTAGTTTGCTATTTCAGACTTTTATGAGCTAGGCTTTCCTAGTATATCGTAGGTGAATGTTGTCAGAAAATTATGATTTGGGATATGTAAATTGCTATTTCGGGCTTTTCTGAGCTAGATTTCTTAGTCCCTCATAGGTGTTTGTTGTCTGAAACTTCTAGTTTGGGATGAGTAGTTTGCTATTTCAGACTTTTCTGAGCTAGGTTTCTTAGCCTTTCATAGGTGTGTGTTGTCAGAAACTTATGATTTGGGATATGTAAATTACTATTTCGGGCTTTTCTGAGCTAGATTTCTTAGTCCCTCATAGGTGTTTGTTGTCTGAAAGCTATAGTTTGGGATGAGTAGTTTGCTATTTTTGACTTTTCTGAGCTAGGTTTCTTAGCCTTTCATAGGTGTGTGTTGTCAGAAACTTATAATTTGGGATATGTAAATTATATTTTTGACTTGTCTGAGCTAGATTTCTTAGCCTTTCATATGTGTTTGTTGTCTGAAACCTATAGGTTGGGATGAATAGTTTGCTTTTTGACTATTCAGAGCTTTATTTATTAGACTTTCGTGGGTGTGTGTTGAATTAAACTAATGATTTGGGATATGTAAATTACTATTTCGGGCTTTTCTAAGCTAGATTTCTTAGTCTTTCGTTGGTGTGTGTTGTCTGAAACCTATGATTTGGGATTTGTAGTTTGCTTTTTGGACTTTTCAGAGCTAGGATTCATAGTCCCTCATAGATGTTTGTTGTCTGAAACCTATAGTTTGGGATGAGTAGTTTGCTATTTCAGGCTTTTCTGAGCTAAGGTTTCCTAGTATTTCATAAGTGTGTGTTGTCAGAAACTTATGATTTGAGGTGTGTAATTTGCTATTTTAGGCTTTTCTGAGCTAATGTTTCATCGTATTTCGTAGGTGAATGTTGTCTGAAACTTATGATTTGGGATATGTAAATTACTATTTCGGGCTTTTCTAAGCTAGATTTCTTAGTCTTTTATTGGTGTGTGTTGACTGAAACCTATGATTTGGGATATAAGGTTCTTAGTCTTTTGTTGGTGTGTGTTGTCTGACACCTATGATTTGGGATTTGTAGTTTGCTTTTTGGACTTTTCAGAGCTAGGATTCATAGTCCTTCATAGGTGTTTGTTGTCTGAAACCTATAGTTTGGGATGAGTAGTTTGCTATTTCAGGCTTTTCTGAGCTAAGGTTTCCTAGTATTTTGTAGGTGTGTGTTGTCTGAAACTTATGATTTGAGGTGTGTAATTTGCTATTTCAGGCTTTTTTGAGCTAAGTTTTCATAGTATTTCGTAGGTGAATGTTGTCTGAAACTTATGATTTGGGATATGTAAATTTCTATTTCGGGCTTTTCTAAGCTAGATTTCATAGTCTTTTGTTGATGTGTGTTGTCTGAAACCAATGATTTGGGATGGGTGGGTTGCTATTTCGACTTTTCTGAGCTAGATTTCTTAGCTTTTCATAGGTATGTGTTGTCTGAAACCTATGATTTGGGATGGTTAATTTGCTATTTTTGACTTTTCTGAGCTAGGTTTCTTAGCCTTTCATAGGTGTGTGCTGTCAGAAAATTATGATTTGGGATTTGTAGTTTGCTTTTTAGACTTTTCAGAGCTAGGGTTCTTAGTCCCTCATAGGTGTTTATTGTCTGAAACCTATAGTTTGGGATGAATAGTTTGCTATTTCAGGATTTTCTGAGCTATGGTTTCTTAGTATTTCATAGGTGTGTGTTGGCTGAAACTTATGATTTGAGGTATGCAATTTGCTATTTCCGACTTCTTATAACCAGATTTCTTAGTCTTTCGTAGGTATGTGGTGTCTGAAACCTATGATTTGGGATGTGTGGGTTGCTATTTTTTGACTTTTCTGAGCTGGATTTCATAGCATTTCGTAGGTGTGTCTTGACTGAAACCTAAGATTTGGGAATGAGTGGTTTGCTATTTTTGACTTTTCTGAGCTAGATTTCTTAGCATTTCATAGGTGTGTGCTTTCAGAAAATTATGATTCGGGGTGTGTAGTTTTTTTTTGACTTTTCAGAGCTAGGATTCTTAGTCCCTCATAGGTGTTTGTTGTCTGAAACTTCTAGTTTGGGATGAGTAGTTGGCTATTTCAGGCTTTTCTGAGCTAAGGTTTCTTAGTATTTCGTAGGTGAAGCGTCCACGTCAGTTTTAAGTTCACCAAGACATAAAAAATTTAACGTTCAGTTCTAATTTTTCCATAGAAGATAGGAAAAGTTATACTATGATTGTGATTATTTTCTATGAAGATAGAAAGTTTCACTTTAATTCTAAATTTTCTTAAATTCAGTTCCGACTTTTCTCAAAGAGATGAAAAAATTTTAAGTTCAATTTAAAATTTTCACAACGTAGTCAAGGAAAGTTCAAGTTCTCTTCTGAATTTTCTCAATGAATAAGAAATTAGTCATTGATCATTTCTTTTTTTCCAAATAATATAACAATTTTCCCCTTTAGTTCAGATCTGTCTCGAAGAGATGAAAAATTTAAAATACTGTTCGAAATTTTTCACAGAAGATAAAAAAGTTCAAGTTCTCTTCGGAATTTTACCAAAGAACACAATTCAATTCTAATTTCTCCAGAGAAAACAAAAATCTTCCACTTTTATTTCTTTATTTCACAAAGACATAAAGAAATTTAAAGTTCAATTCTAAATTTTTCGATGGAAGATAGAAAAAGTAATACCATACTTGTGAATATTTTCACGGAAGATAAAAAGTTCTAGTTCAATTTACAATTTTCTCAATGAAGTGAAGAAAAGTTCAAGTTCCCTTCTGAATTTTACCAAAGAACACAATTCAATTCTAATTTATCCAGAGAAAATAAAAATCTTCCACTTAAGTTCTTTATTTCATAAAGACATAAAAAAATTTAAAGTTCAATTCTAAATTTTTCAGTGGAAGATAGAAAAAGTAATACCACACTTGTGAATATTTTCCCGGAAGATAAGAAGTTCTAGTTCAATTTAAAATTTTCTCAACGAAGTGAAAAAAAATTCAAGTTCTCTTCTGAATTTTACCAAAGAACACAATTCAATTCTAATTTCTCCAAAGAAAATAAAAATCTTCCACTTAAGTTCTTTATTTTACAAAGACATAAAGAAATTTAGAGTTCAATTCTAAATTTTTCGATGGAAGATAGAAAAAGTAATACCATACTTGTGAATATTTTCCCGGAAGATAAAAAGTTCTAGTTCAATTCAAAATTTTCTCAACGAAGTGAAGAAGAATTCAAGTTCTCTTCTGAATTTTACCAAAGAACACAATTCAATTCTAATTTCACCAGAGAAAATAAAAATCTTCCACTTAAGTTCTTTATTTCACAAGGACATAAAGAAATTTAAAGTTCAATTCTAAATTTTTCGGTGGAAGATAGAAAAAGTAATACAATACTTGTGAATATTTTCACGGAAGATAAAAAGTTCTAGTTCAATTTAAAATTTTCTCAACGAAGTGAAGAAAAGTTCACGTTCTCTTCTGAACTTCACCAAAGAACACACTTCAATTCTAATTTCTCCAGAGAAAATAAAAATCTTCCACTTCAGTTTTAAGTTCCACAATGAAATAAAGAAATTTAAAGTTCTATTATAAATTTTTAGATGAAAGATAGAAAAAGTAATACTATGATTGTGATTATTTTCCATTAAGATCAAAAGTTTCACTTTATTTATAATTTTTCTTAAATTCAGTTCTGATTTTTCTCAAAGAGATGAATAATTTAAAGTTCTGTTCCAAATTTTTCATAGAAGATAGAAAAAGTTATATATTGATTGTGAATATTCAACATGAAGATAAGGAACTCCACTTTAATTCAGAGCTTTCTCGAAGAAGTGCAAAATGTTCAAGTTCTCTTCTGAATTTTCTTAAAGAAGAGAAAAAGTTAGCTCAATTCTGAATTTTACCAATGAAAATGAAAAAACCTTCCACTTCAGTTCATAATTTCTCAAAGAAAAAATTGATAGGTCACCTATAAATTTTTCTTTAGAAGATAGGAAAAGTTATAATATGATTGGGATTATTTTCCAGTGAAGATAAAAAGTTTCACTTTAATTCTAATTTTATTAAGTTCAGTTCCTATTTTTTGAAAAGAGATGAAAAATTTAAAGTTTTGTTCAAAATTTTTCATAGAAGATATAAAAAGTTATACATTTAGATTTGATATTCGACATGTAGATAAGGTGCATCACTTTAATTCTGAGTTTTCTCGAAGAAGTGCACAATGCTCAAGTTCTCTTCTGACTTTTCTTAAAGAAGGTAAAAAAGTCAACTCAATTATGAATTTTACCAATAAAAATGAAAAAAGTTACCACTTCAGTTCTGAATTTCTCAAAGACATAAAAAATATAAAGTTCTCTTCTAATTTTTCGAAGAAAATAAAAAGGTTCCACTTCAGTTCTGGTTTTTTCTCAAAGAGATGAAAAATTTAAAGTTCTATTCTAATTTTAAATTAAATTTTAGCTCCTTTGTCTTATGGATTTACCCCTTAAATTTTTAAATTAGAAAATGAGTGACTCGTTCTATTATTAAAGACAATCATTCAAACTCGTTGATCTAACCTCCAAAACAATAGGTTAGGTTAGGTATAAATAAATATTAATAAATAAATAGAAACATTTCTACATGTTTAAGTTAGGTTAGGTTAGGTTAACTTATCATGAGCGCTCATGATAAGTTAACCTAACCTTTTCTGGAGAGTATGTCTAGGTTAGGTTAGGCTAGATTAAGTTAGGTTAGATTAGGTTAAGTTAGGTTAGGTTAGCCTACGTACGCTTCACTTAGGTTAGCTTAGGTTAGGTGAGAGACAGGCAAAAAGTTAGGTGTATGATTAGGTTAGGTTAGGTTAGATTAAGTTAGGTTAAGTTAGGTTAGGCTAGGTTAGCCTACGTACGCGCGCGTACGGAGGCTAATCTAGCCTAACCTAACTTAACCTAACCTAACCTAATCATACACCTAACTTTTTGCCTGTCTCTCACCTAAGCTAACCTAAGTGAAGCGTACGTAGGCTAACCTAACCTAACTTAACCTAACCTAATCTAACCTAACTTAATCTAGCCTAACCTAACCTAGACATACTCGCCAGAAAAGGTTAGGTTAACTTATCATGAGCGCTGATGATAAGTTAACCTAACCTAACCTAACTTAAACATGTAGAAATGTTTCTATTTATTTATTAATATTTATTTATACCTAACCTAACCTATTGTTTTGGAGGTTAGATCAACGAGTTTGAATGATTGTCTTTAATAATAGAACGAGTCACTCATTTTCTAATTTAAAAATTTAAGGGGTAAATCCATAAGACAAAGGAGCTAAAATTTAATTTAAAATTAGAATAGAACTTTAAATTTTTCATCTCTTTGAGAAAAAAACAGAACTGAAGTGGAACCTTTTTATTTTCTTGGAAAAATTAGAAGAGAACTTTATATTTTTTATGTCTTTGAGAAATTCAGAACTGAAGTGGAAGCTTTTTTCATTTTCATTGGTAAAATTCAGAATTGAGCTAACTTTTTTATCTTCTTTAAGAAAATTCAGAAGAGAACTTGAACATTTTGCACTTCTTCGAGAAAACTCAGAATTAAAGTGATGCACCTTATCTTCATGTCGAATATTCAAAATCAATGTATAACCTTTTCTATCTTCTATGACAAATTTGGAACAGAACTTTAAATTTTTCATCTCTTTGCAAAAAATCGGAACTGAATTGAAGAAAATTAGAATTAAAGTGAAACTTTTTTATCTTCACTGGAAAATAATAACAATCATAGTATAGCTTTTCATATCTTCTACAGAAAAATTTCGAACTGAACTTTAAATTTTTTTTGTCTTTGAGAAATTATGAACTGAAGTGGAAGGTTTTTTCATTTTCATTGGTAAAATTCAGAATTGAGCTAACTTTTTGCTCTTCTTTAAGAAAATTCAGAAGAGAACTTGAACATTTTGCAATTCTTTGAGAAAGATCTGAATTAAAGTGGAGTTCCTTTTATTCATGTTGAATATTCACAATCAATGCACAAATATTTCTATCTTCTATGAAAAATTATCAACAGAACTTAAAATTTTTCATTATTTTGAGAAAAATCAGAACTGAATTTAAGAAAAGTTATAAATAACGTGAAACTTTTTATCTTCATGGAAAATAATCACAATCATAGTATTACTTTTTCTATCTTTCATTTAAAAATTTAGAATAGAACTTTAAATTTCTTTATTTCATTGTGGAACTTAAAACTGAAGTGGAAGATTTTTATTTTCTCTGGAAAAATTAGAATTGAAGTGTGTTCTTTGGTAAAGTTCAGAAGAGAACTTGAACTTTTCTTCACTTCGTTGAAAAAATTTTAAATTGAACTAGAACTTTTTATCTTCCGTAAAATTATTCACAAGTATGGTATTACTTTTTCTATCTTCCACCGAAAAATTTAGAATTGAACTTTAAATTTCTTTATGTCCTTGTGAAATAAAGAACTTAAGTGGAAGATTTTTATTTTCTCTGGTGAAATTAGAATTGAATTGTGTTCTTTGGTAAAATTCAGAAGGGAACTAGAATTCTTCGTCACTTCTTTGAAAAAATTTTTAATTGAACTAGAACTTTTTATCTTCTTGTAAAATATTCACAAGTATGCTATTACTTTTTCTATCTTCCATCGAAAAATTTAGAATTGAACTCTAAATTTCTTTATGTCTTTGTAAAATAAAGAACTTAAGTGGAAGATTTTTGTTTTCTCTGGAGAAATTAGAATTGAATTGTGTTCTCTGCTAAAATTCAGAAGAGAACTTGAATTTTTCTTCACTTCGTTGAGAAAATTGTAAATTGAACTAGAACTTTTTATCTTCCGGGAAAATATTCACATGTATGGTATTACTTTTTCTTTATTCCACTGAAAAATTTAGAATTGAACTATAAATTTCTTTATGTCTTTGTGAAATAAAGGACTGAAGTGGAAGATTTTTGTTTTCTCTGGATAAATTAGAATTGAATCGAGTTCTTTGGTAAAGTTCAGAAGAGAATTTGAACTTTTCTTCACTTCGTTGATAAAATTGTATATTGGACTATAACTTTTTATCTTTCCTGAAAATACTCACAAGTATGGTATTACTTTTTCTATCTTCCACCGAAAAATTTAGAATTGAACTATAAATTTCTTTATGTCCTTGTGAAATAAAGAAATTAAGTGTTAGATTTTTATTTTCTCTGGAGCAATTAGAATTGTATTGTTTTCTTTGGTAAAATTCCGAAGAGAACTTGAACTTTTTTATCTTCTGTGAAAAATTTGGAACAGTATTTTAAATTTTTCATCTCTTCGAGACAGATCTGAACTAAAGTGGAAAATTTTTATATTATTTGGAAAATAGAAATGATCAATGACTAATTTCTTTTTCATTGAGAAAATTCAGAAGAGAACTTGAACTTTCGTTGACTTCGTTAATAAAATTTTAAATTGAAATTTAAAGTTTTTCATCTCTTTGAGAAAAGTCGGAACTGAATTTAAGAAAATTTAGAATTATAGTGAAACTTTCTATCTTCATAGAAAATAATCACAATCATAGTATAACTTTTCTTAACTTCGATGGAAAAATTAGAACTGAACTTTAAATTTTTTATGTCTTGGTGAACTTAAAACTGACGTGGAAGCTTCACCTACAAAATACTAAGAAACCTTAGCTCAGAAAAGCCTGAAATATCCAACTACTCATCCCAAACTAAAAGTTTCAGACAACAAACACCTATGAGGGACTAAGAATCCTAGCTCTGAAAAGTCAGAAAAGCAAACTACACACCCCGAATCATAATTTTCTGAAAGCACACACCTATGAAAGGCTAAGAAAGCTAGCTCAGAAAAGTCAAAAATAGCAAACCACTCATTCCCAAATCTTAGGTTTCAGTCAAGACACACCTACGAAATGTTATGAAATCCAGCTCAGAAAAGTCAAAAAATAGCAACCCACACATCCCAAATCATAGGTTTCAGACACCACATACCTACGAAAGACTAAGAGATCTGGTTATGAAAAGTCGGAAATAGCAAATTGCATACCTCAAATCATAAGTTTCAGCCAACACACACCTATGAAATACTAAGAAACCATAGCTCAGAAAAGCTTGAAATAGCAAACTATTCATCCCAAACTATAGGTTTCAGACAACAAACACCTATGAGGGACTAAGAACCCTAGCTCTGAAAAGTCTAAAAAGCAAACTACAAATCCCAAATCATAATTTTCTGACAGCACACACCTATGAAAGGCTAAGAAACCTAGCTCAGAAAAGTCAAAAATAGCAAATTAACCGTCCCAAATCATAGGTTTCAGACAACACATACCTATGAAAGGCTAAGAAATCCAGCTCAGAAAAGTTAAAAATAGCAACCCACCCATCCCAAATCATTGGTTTCAGACAACACACATCAACAAAAGACTTAGAAATCTAGCTTAGAAAAGCCCGAAATAGTAATTTACATATCCCAAATCATAAGTTTCAGACAACATTCACCTACGAAATACTATGAAACCTTAGCACAGAAAAGCCTGAAATAGCAAATTACACACCTCAAATCATAAGTTTCAGACAACACACACCTATGAAATACTAGGAAACCTTAGCTAAGAAAATCCTGAAATAGCAAACTACTCATCCCAAACTATAGGTTTCAGACAACAAACACCTATGAAGGACTATGAACCCTAGCTCTGAAAAGTCCAAAAAGCAAACTACAAATCCCAAATCATAGGTTTCAGACAACACACACCAACGAAAGACTAAGAACCTTATATCCCAAATCATAGGTTTCAGTCAACACACACAAATAAAAGACTAAGAAATCTAGCTTAGAAAAGCCCGAAATAGTAATTTACATATCCCAAATCATAAGTTTCAGACAACATTCACCTACGAAATACTATGAAACCTTAGCTCAGAAAAGCCTGAAATAGCAAATTACTCAAATCATAAGTTTCAGACAACACACACCTACGAAATACTAGGAAACTTTAGCTCAGAAAAGCCTGAAAAAGCAAACTACTCATCCCAAACTATAGGTTTCAGACAACAAACACCTATGAGGGACTATGAATCCTAGCTCTGAAAAGTCCAAAAAGCAAACTACAAATCCCAAATCATAGCTTTGAGACAACACACACCAACGAAAGACTAAGAAATCTAGCTTAGAAAAGCCCGAAATAGTAATTTACATATCCCAAATCATAAGTTTCAGTCAACACACACCCACGAAAGGCTAAGAAATCCCGCTCTGAAAAGTCCAAAAGTAAACTACTCATCCCAACCTATAGGTTTCAGACAACAAACACCTATGAAAGGCTAAGAAATCTTGCTCAGAAAAGTTAAAAATAGTAATTTACATATCCCAAATGATAAGTTTCTGACAACACACACCTATGAAAGGCTAAGAAACCTAGCTCAGAAAAGTCAAAAATAGCAAACTACTCATCCCAAACTATAGCTTTCAGACAACAAACACCTATGAGGGACTAAGAAATCTAGCTCAGAAAAGCCAGAAATAGTAATTTACATATCCCAAATCATAAGTTTCTGACAACACACACCTAAGAAAGGCTAAGAAACCTAGCTCAGAAAAGTCTGAAATAGCAAACTACTCATCCCAAACTAGAAGTTTCAGACAACAAACACCTATGAGGGACTAAGAAATCTAGCTCAGAAAAGCCCGAAATAGCAATTTACATATCCCAAATCATAATTTTCTGACAACATTCACCTACGATATACTAGGAAAGCCTAGCTCATAAAAGTCTGAAATAGCAAACTACTCATCCCAAACTAGAAGTTTCAGACAACAAACACCTATGAGAGACTAAGAATTCTAGCTCTGAAAAGTCCAAATAGCAAACTACACATCCCAAATCATAATTTTCTGACAACACACACCTATGAAAGGCTATGAAATCCAGCTCAGAAAAGTCAAAAATAGCAAACAACTCATCCCAAATCATAGGTTTCAGACAACACATACCTATGAAAGACTAAGAAATCCAACTCAGAAAAGTCAAAAATAGCAACCCATACACCCCAAATCATAGGTTTCAGACAACATACATCAACGAAAGACGGGGCCCGGGGAGGGCCTTTGGGAGTCCGGGGGCCGTTTGGGAGCCCTGGGAACCTTTGGGGACCGGGGGGTTCCTTCTGGATTGGGGTATGGGGATTGGAACCCTTTGGATGGGGGTAGGGGGATCGGGGCCCTTGGGGTTTGGGTTAGGGGACCTCACAACACTGTTCAAATACAACTTGTGTATTATAACGACCACACTCAAAACCTCTTCTAAAATCATCTTTTAAATCATCTTTTAAAATGTCTTTAACTGTTTCGCCGAAATAATTCCATAAGATGTCTAAAACGGTTTCGCCCAAATAATCCCTAAACGTAATTTCAGCGTGTTCCTTTTGTTTTTTAGCATCTCTGTGCTTTCACATTTCAAATTTCTAAGAAACCCTTTCCTACGTTAATCTCTTCATCTCATAAATTTTCCTAGCTAAACTATTAAGGTTTCGTTAGAATATCAATTTATCTCTCCGACTTAAAGCTCGGTGAAGCCGTATTTAAAAATAGAATTTCTATCTCTTTAGACTCCCGCATAATTCCGAGATAACAAGTGATGTCATTTATAATTCCTGACACTAAAGATCAATGAAGCCCTATTTAAAAATAGAATATTAATTTTTCTCTCTGACCTAAAGAACGTTTATCCCTCAGACCTAAGATTAAAGAAGCCATAATGTTTCTTAATTCCCCCTTCGTGAATCAATAATTTCCCCTAGCGATTATGTAAATCAAGTTCTAAGGTCAGGTTCACCTAAAGATTAAAGAAGCCCTACTGTCTTTTAATTCCCCCTTCATGAATCAATAATGTCCCCACCGATTATGTAAATCAAGTTATCAGGTTATGTTCGCCTAACAATCTCATAACCTTCGCATCAAGCGTGTCTATTCTCACTGACACTGAACAAACATAAATCATCCATAACCATCCATGAAAAACATCAAATAAATCGACCAACACACATAACCATCCATGAAAACAGACATAAATGTGAGAAAGTTCCTGTTTTTCCATTCTCACTGACAAAAACAATAAAAACAGACATTAATGTGAGAAAGTTCCTGTTATTCAAATTCTCACTGACAAAAACCATAAAACAGACATGAAAAACATCAAATAAATCGACCAACACAAATAACCATCCATGAAAACAGACATAAATGTGAGAAAGTTCCTGTTTTTTCATTCTCACTGACAAAAACCATAAAACATCCATAATTTGATGTTGACATCCGAGAAAAACATCAAATAAATCGAACAACACTCATAACCATCCATGAAAACATCCATAAAAGTGAGAAAATTCCTGTTTTTTTCAAGTGAGAAAATTCCTGTTTTTTCATTCTCACTGAGAAAACCATAAACCACGTGGTTATCGTCGGAGTAGAACCCCCCTTTCTACTCGTATGGATGTCTTTAAAATCCTAAACTATTTTTCCTATGGATGATTTTAAAATCCTTTGCTAATTTTCCTATGGACGACTTTAAAATCCTATGCTATTTAAAGCGCTAGGATGTGTCGTGTTCTCTTTAACAGAACCCATGACCGCATTACACATGGGGGTAGTAACTCCATTTATTACTACTTGGTAAATATCCCGACCGCGCTCCGATTAAAAATAATGAAACACCTGGTTACGGAAACAGGGCCCCGGTCGTATTCAATTAACATATCATAACACCTGCACCTCTTACGTGCTAAAAAAAAGTGTCCGGATCGGGATTCGAAGGGGTTGGACTCTGCTAAAATCACTAGATAGGAGACTACTATTATTCTTATTTGAGATTTCATTTTCCTTTATTTTCAATTTAAAAAATGCATTTAGGATGACTCAAAAAACGAAAAATTACGATTATTAAAAATCAGAAATTGTTTAAACAAGAAGAAATTTTTGAACCATAAAAAATGACAAGTTTTTTTTTCCCAATGGGTGAAAATAACCAACCTGAAAAACCAAGACCAATCCAAGTAACTAAAGCATAAGTGTATTGAAAAATGTCTTAAGCGCTGAAAATTCAGAATGAAGAAGAAAGATTTGTGCGAGCAGCTAAAGCAAAAGGCACTGAAAAATTGTCTGAAATAATGAAAATCCAAAAAGGAGAAAGAAAGTAAAAGGGGGTTAGAGACTTGCAAAGACGAGGATCAAAACGAATCAAAACATAGTTGAAGAACAGAAATTTTTGCGGTTAGAAGAAAAGCGACACCGAGAATCAGAATGAGTCAAAAATGAAAGTGAAGAAGACAGAAATATTAGGTTAAAAGAACAATCTCGTTTCAATCTTCAACCCCAACAAGCTGTGCCAAAAAATCCAGTACAAACTTACAAAGATGTCGTAAACTACGCAAGTGTTATTTAAATTTCATTGGGTCCCTTCAAAATTGCATTTATTTACTGTGGAGTCCTCAATCTTCCCGAGGATAGAGTAGAAAGCAAAATTAATTCATTTGGAGATTGCTTCTTGCATAGTCAAATTGCCTTACCTCCTCCACAATTTCCAAATTAATTGGTTTGCTTCTTTTTAGGACGTCACTGTTGTACGTGGCATTTTCTCGTGTTAAAAGACAATATAGCCTAAACGTTCTGCTACCACCTGAAAATGAACGACAAGCAAATAATGCTGTGGTGAAGGAAGTATTGACAACTGCCAACAAAACATACACTTGAATTGTCAATAAGAAAAAGTCCTCTTTGGAAGTCATTCAGTGATGTGATTCATAACATAAAAATTAGCTATGTTTAGGAAGATCTATCAGTCTGTTTTTCAAAAAATAGCAGTTATATAATTAAATAAATATGCATAGAGGAAGAACCAAAACAAAAAAGGAAAATTTACAATTGTCAAGAATGATGATTCGATCCGATTTGGTTTCAAAATAACTAATCTTCGAATACTATTGGCGGTGACCGTCGTTAACCTTTCCCCCCCCCCCCTCGGCGATTCACCCCTGGAAAATATCCCCGCCCTCGGAAAATACCCTCCAGAAAGTACCCCCCTGAAAATAACCCCCCATGGAAAATAAGGTTTTCCAAATTTGAGAATTTTGTTTGAGTTTTGTTTCTTTATTTCCGTAGGGGGGAGGAATTTCGGCACTTGCGTATTATGTGCCACTTACTCAAGTTTATGCTGCGTAAAACTCGAGAACAAACCGATTTTTCATTAGTTTCTTCGTTACTTCAGAAACAAATTTGGGCTATAGATTTGCAAATTAGTGGGTGGGGGGGGGGTAAAGTATATTGGATCTGCATGCAAAATGCGTTAGGTACAATAATTCTGCATATTAGATAGATAGATAGATAAGTGTATTTTAAAGCCAAATATACGGCCATGAACACAGTAAAATAACATAAATGAAAGGCACCAACAACATAAACTTTGATCAGCGATCATCATAAAATACTAAAATGAAACACTAAATTAACCTAATAGTAGTACTTAATTCTTGGAAATACGGTGATTGAAAAAAAAAACACTTAACACTTGAAAATTTAGTGTATTACATTTACTTTATAGGCTACTGGGATTTTTTTCATTTTTTTTTTTTATATAAAAAAATTTCCAGAAACCTCGCTATTCTACAAATAAACTGAGGCGACGTACTATTTAAGACACCTGGAAGCACCAACTCATTAAATCATTTTTCCAAATATCCCTTCCCTTATCGTAGAGAGCTCTGGCCCTGGCTCAAGCAATGCACCAAATAATCTTCTTTAATTCTGCAAAGCGGGCAAATATATCTGTTTTCATTAGATTATCTTTCTTTAGAATATCTTTACATCTTGCCCTAATTGGCAGGCAATTAGCCCTGAGCTGCATCCACAACGTCAAATATCTAGCTGGTAATTTCAGCTTAAGGTAGAACTCCTGCCCATAAACCACCTTAACATCCTTATAAAACTTTAATGTTTCTGATTTTTCAGCTCTTCACTCCATTTTTGGATCATTTGATTCTCTAGTACTATCTTAATCTCATTTTCCCAATTTGTATGTATATCCATTGGTCCTGTACCTTCATCCCAAACAAAGGAAAACCCTATTTAGTCTAAAATGTCTTTTGTTTTTAGTGCTAATGATCTTTCTCCCCTGCGAGTGTAAATCTTCATAAGCTGCCTGAAGCAACCTGTCACTCGGTAACTGGACGACTCTCAACCAAAATTTAATCATTGAGACTAGTCTGTAATTTTTTAGTGAGCTATCAAGAATTGTTTTCTGACTTCAAACTGTTCAAGTACTTCGCCCCCCCCCTTATATGCAAATCTGTAGACCAAATTGTATATATTTCCCATAT
This sequence comes from Artemia sp. Qi Xiang Cuo, assembly GCF_049724085.1. Classification (NCBI taxonomy): domain Eukaryota; kingdom Metazoa; phylum Arthropoda; class Branchiopoda; order Anostraca; family Artemiidae; genus Artemia; species Artemia sp. Qi Xiang Cuo. Next base: position 47,469,590 of record NC_142803.1, read on the forward strand.
ACTCTGTCACTTGCCTTTGTCTTGTCTCGCGTTAAGCTGGAAAAGAAACTAACGAAAAAACCGATTTGTTCTCGAGTTTTACGCCGTAAACTTGAGTGAGTGGTGCATAATACACAAGTACCAAAATTCCTTCCCCCAACGGAAATTAAAAAAGAGAAAATTAAAAAAAATCTCAAATTTGCAAAGCCTTATTTTCCACGGGGGTATTTACCGTAGGTGTCATTTTCCACGGAGGGGGGGGGTGTCCGGGGAGTATTTCCGTGGGGGTATTTTTGGGGGGTTTATTATCCGCGGGGTGTATTTTCCGGGGGGGGGGGTTATTTTCCACTAGGGGTATTTTGCGGCGGGGGGGGGGTAAACTCCAAGAACCACTATTGGGCTAGGTTCGTTCTTTGCTAGGTTGCAGCTACCGCTACACCTACAGCCACGATACACATAGAATGGCTCTTTGTCTCCTGCTAAATGCTCTGCCTTTAAAGAGGATTGGTAACCCCAATGTTGGGTTGGGACTACCTCTAGATGCTTTTGCTTAGAGAGTGTATATGCCTAATGAGATTTATTTAGTCACAATGATACAAATGCCACGTTTAATGCAGACACTTCAACTAATTAAATAGTTTAATAGTCTCTTCGGATTTCAAACATTTATTTTCAAACTTCAGATATTTGAATATTGTGTTTGTTTTTATTTGCCTTTGTCCCTCTCCCCCTCATTCTTTTCCTAAAGTGTCAGTCCAGTGACGGGTGTAACCACTCCCTGATGCGTTTGCAGTTTGATTTCGATCCTTTTTTACTTCCTTGTATACTTCCATTTTTTACTTCCGTTTTTTTACTTCCATGTCTGTCTGCAAACAAGGGGGTGAGCCTTTTTTCCTTATTTTTATGCGCTGTTTAATTTTTCATTAGGCTTTACTTACAAATCTTTAAAAAAAAGAAGAAAAAAAAATTAAAATTACTTCCCCTCCTCTCTTTCCATAATTCTGGATCAACCAGAGTGTCAGTCTAACTTTGGAAATCGTTGAATATAAATGTAAATAAAATCCAATGGGAACAACTGGGAACTTCTAGCTTCTTGACTTGAGATATGTTAATTTCCCGGAATTTCGATTCAGTCAATCTCAAAAGAGAACCATTATTATAGGACTATATTATTGTAGCGTTTGTATGCTTAATGAAAAAAACAAAAACAAAAAACATCTGGTAGTTGAACTGACAACAGAAATTGGGGTCTTATATCAGAAGTTGATTTGAGTTGGCATCTGGAAATTATTCCTGTCCCCAACGCATATCATTTCTGCCTTTTAGAAACCCGCTTTTTCTTTCAGAGTAAGAAGGTAGTTTCAATTTTCAAACCAGAAAATTCTTTGTTTGTGGTTGTACTGAATCCCCCCTCCCCCTGATTTGGCTATTGTCCTTATTAGTAAAGGATCTAGCATAAGTTCTTAAGCTGAGGAATTTCTTGTTAAAGTTAAACCGAGATATTTCCTTTCAGAAAGAATTTGATATACTATTATATGAAAGATTTTTGTCATTTACGAAAAAGGGACCACACATGTTCGTGGTTTGTTTACAACTATGTGTTAGGATCTTTTAAAGTGCCCATTATAGGGCGCTTTCTTAACAGTAAATGCCTTTTTTTTAATATGTTATGGTATCCAAAACAATGTGGCTCCATTGTGAATTCCCATGATTAGGTTTTTTATTCATTGAACTTTCCTTTTATGTCAATTAAATGACAATAGGATAACCTTTTCATTTTTGCTACGTGACTAAGTGTTCTATGAGATACTGAAGCATGTCAAGTTTTAATTAAGAGTGTAAGATAATTTTAATTTTCTAGAGTTCTACTTAATGAATTTACAAAAGAAAGTATGCAAAGTTACATTTCGGTATGGTGATTCTTTTTATACTTTGCTTTCTTGCTGAAGAAGGATATTGTGCTAGAACAAGTAAGTCAATTTTGATATAAATTGAGGTTTATATTATGTAAATTAAGTCCATTTTTTACCTTTTCGAAGTGCTATTTCAGACATATTTTGAAATTTAACTATATTTAACGCATTCACAAATAAGCTCTGATTAGTCTTTCTGTCAATATATTTTAGAAGCTGCGGAAGGGCTCTAAAACTTTATTTTATTAGTTACATTCTGTAAAGGAAAGCTCACTTGTTCTTTTCTTTTTTAAACTAATTTTTGTGCTTTGCGTTCTTGCCTTTGCAAAATATAGGACCAGAAAAAGTAATAAAATTTGTAAAACCTGAAGCTCATATTAACTAAAATTAATAATAAAAAAAAACTTTCCGAAAAACAAGTTTTTCAAAAAAAAGTAAAGGCTGTATTTCTGCCAAGGTTTATACATCCATCCCTTCCATTTGAAGTGCCTCTGATAAAAAATAACAAATAATAATAAAACATTGAAGCCTTATGGCCTTTACAATAGGCAACGCTGTAGTGTTGCCTATGACCAACTTTTTTTTGATTTTCTCACTCTAACTAAGTGCTCAAACTTTCATATTACACTATGTATATTCTTAATGCTGTAACTTTGTCCCAAAATACAAACCTAACCCCATCTCTATTGTTGGTTCTAAAGTTGTAGCACGTACAAACCAATGCTACATTGTTTTTGCATATTGACGTAACAAATATTAATTATTTCTTATGTATTCGTTTAATGATAAGAACGGTTTTTTTTATGTCTGAACGAGCGATTGCCACATAAACACTTTGCTAATAATTGTGAAACGACGTTATTGTGTTGCGTCGGAAATGAATAGAACGCAGAAAAAGCAAGTAAACTCTTGTCCCTGAAGATGAATATGCCTTATGATTAATGCTTAACAGTCCCCATACAATGAAACAAAAAGAACCTTGGATGTAAAATTCAATGGTCTATGTGCCCATTCTCACGAGGATGGGATTTAAACTCTTGATCACCTTCCATCCTTGTTAAAACAAGTGTTCAAACAAAGGTTCAACTAAAGTTGTATTCCTTCACCCAACTGATGATAAACCTAAAAAAACAAATCCATCTCGACGAGCCTCTCTAATCTCATCGAAAGTGAAACGTAAACTTCATCCCTGTTTTTACTAGTTTGCATTGCTTAGGTTCCAGAATATTCGATTGGAATATTTTATAAGAATGTAGCTCATTTTTATTTCATTGTATAAAAGCAAAGAATGAAGAGAAAAAGGATGACAAAAGGTTTTGATGCGAATTGAACCTCTAAATGCCTCATTCTATACTTCGTTTATGGAAGAAAAACTACCATTTCCATGCCTCAAGGATTTTCAAAAGGTTTCCGAGTTTTTTTTCAAATTATGTCATTTTACAAAAAAATTTGTGCAAGTTGAGCCTTACTCCTGTTTCAAATCAAAAGCACTTCGTCCAGTTCAACAACATATTGATGAGGTGAGGATAAAAGAAAAGACAGAGTTTCGTTTATTGAACATAGGGGGAAAAAACTATGTTGATGTGTCCTGGTAACCTTCGTCCAGCTCTTGTCCTCTTCAAAACTGTCATGCTTTTTTGAATAACGACTCCTTGGCTGTAGGTGCATACATACAAAAGTTTAAGTGAATTCAAATACTTCGGTGTGGAACGTAGATGGGGCCAAAAGAGGCCGACATCTCTAAAAATCCATCTGCTCTGTCCCCTAGTTCCAAATTATTTACCCTAAAGGGTTTATACGGATCTGATACTTCCTTGAAAAGGTTAGATGAAAAGAGTACGCCTCTGAAAATACTCGAGCTTGTGTGCCATTGACCCAAGGTACTTGCCCCATACATTTCAAACAAATTGATGGTAAAACCTTTCATGACTTTCTGCTGGAAATGTGGAAGTGAGATGTACAGTGAAAAAGTTTTGGACTCAAATTATGCCTCCAATTATAGAATTGGCCTACACAAATATAATCTACACAGCTCCAAAAGCCGGGTGCACTATAGCTCCTTTTCTAAAAAAAATCATTGGTCGCCGGGAGGGGGTTTAGGTGATGTAGGAGCTACAGGCCATGTTTGGGCCACCAATAATGCTTGTAAAAAAATTGTCTGCGATCGTACTTAAAATCAGATGAAAAATGGCTACCTTTCTGCCAAAAAAGCTGGTAGTGGAAAGGATAGAGATGGGGTGTTGAAAATATTCCAGTCACTCTTTGCGCCTGTAATAAAACGGATCAAAGTGCTTCCGCGATTTCACTTCAGACACAGTTCAACATGCCTATCTTTCTCAAGAGAGTCTCAAATACAAATAGTCAGTTTAGTAAAAACTACCTAATACGAGCTTTATAGGCGTAACAGGGACAAAATGTGTACAAGGTATTTTGTCAAGTCTGGAGGGCGAAACTGATTCCAAGATTGACTAAGGACTAATAAAATTATAACGAAGAATGCTTTATAAAAAAATCATCTATCTCAAAACATACTAAAAATAAAAAATAATTTTTCCCCTATTACCCGGACAAATTGAGATTTTTCAAGACCAAATACGAAAGCTTTGGGTGGCCATGACAACGATTTGTAAAACCATAGTTACATGGCCTTTATACTGGAAATGAAATGTGTGGTGTTATAAAGGTCCTTAATAGATCATATGTTTCATAGAACATGCCAAGACGGGCCCACACGAGTGGTAGGGTTAAGAATTCTATTTTTTCATTTTGTAGCTCACATCAATACAAAGTTAATTTTTAGGTTTTTCACTAAATTATTTAGTTGTTTTAAGAAAATTAATAAAAAAAACTTCCCAAATATAAGTTTTTAAAAGAAGAGTAAAGGCTTTTTAAAACTTAAGCTCAGCAGATACAAATACCTGTTAAAATTCAAACTCATATAAAAGAAAAAACCAAATCAAAATAGCGTAAGTGTGTGAATATATAGGTCCTAAGAAATTCATAAATTTCTTAGAAAAATTGGAAAAACAAGGAAAGAAGTGAAGATAAAGGCTCTCCCCCCGCAAAATGTGTTAACTAGGATTATTCTGCATAGTATGGAGTAAAAATTGTTTTCTTAATATGTTTCCTTATGTCCAGCTGGACTCCTAGGCTTAAAATACTGGTTGGCCAGTTGGCTATTTTAAAGATTTGTATAGACATACACTGTCAAATTAGCCATCTGGTGGTATCCCGTATCTAAGCTATCAAAGAAAGTAGACAGCTTTTTTTGCGAATGGTATCAAGTTTTCAATTTCAAGTCAACTAGAGGAAGTATGAAACTATATTAAACACTACTATTTGTGTCCAGATTTTTAAAAGGGTCTGTGTTTAAAAATTGCTGAAAAATTTTCTCCAGCATACAAATAGTAGGCCAAACTATAAGTTCTTAATAAACGAAAAGATTTAAAGTATTATTTTTTTTCTCTGAAAAGATTATGTCAATATAAAACGAACAGAAATTAATTAAAAAAAAAACTTTTTCCACAAAATAAGCTTTTCAAAGAAAAATAAATTAAACAAAACAATAAAAGTAACTTACAAGTAACAATAAGTAAATTCAACAAAATAAAAAAATTAAATGAAAAGTGAATTTTTAATAATGAAAAAACACAATTAAACAAAAAATGAGCAAAAATAAAATAAAATAATCTACCAAGCGTGAAATTATAACAAATAACCGAGTCAAACTCAAAACGAGCAGAAATTAACATAAGTTGGGCTCAAAACCCCTATGCCTTTCCAAGGACATAACATAATTTTCACTTTACTGAAAAAAATATAAATGTTTTTACTTTATAACTTTAATAAATCAAATAATATTAACATTTTGATTACTAAATATCAGTAGATTTTTATTAAACTGACAATGCATATTCATTTGCATTTTTTTCAGTAAAGCGCAAATTATGTTCTGGCCATGGGAAGGCATAGGGGTTTTGAACCCAACTTATGTTAATTATTATTAAAGAATAAACGAAACCCAAATTGAACAGAAATTAAATAAACAATCATAGCAAATAACATACAACAAGTAATACTATAAATGAATAAATAGATCATAAAGCGAGTAATGCTTAGATTGAATATGAAAATCAAGCTTAAAACGAAATAAAATATTTTGCTATTGAAGTATAAATTAAACTTAAAACGAACAGAAATTCAATAAACAATCAATGCAAACCAAAAAACAATAGATATTAATGTAGATGAATAAATAAATCTTAAAACGAGTGAAACTTAAATTGAATATGCAAATGAAGCTTGAAACGAACAAAAATCACCACAAACAAGAGTTTTGGTATCGCCTCTTTCTCTCACTGTAAAAGTCTAAAATCTACTGCGTCATTGGCGCTTTTCTGAAAACCAATTTTATTACAAATATTTTCTTTTATTCTTAATATTTAAAATAAACATTAAAATTATAATACAATTTTGAACTGATGAGCTTAGAGCAATTAATATCATTATACATCCAATTATTCAGTTTAATTTATTAGTTTTTTCTAAAGTTGTTCAAGACGAAAATACTTTCACTACAAACAAGAGTTTGGATACTGCTCCCTTCCTTAACTGTAAATAAAAACCAAAACTCTCTGCTTCAATGGCGCTTAACTGAAAACGAATTATATTACAAATATTTTTTTCCAGTTCTTACAGCATTGAAAATAAAAATAAAATTACAGTGAAATAAATTCTTGAACTGATGGATATTTCAACAATTAATATCATTATAAATCAAATATTCAATTTGATGTTGTTTATACTTTCCAGTACTGTTCAAGACACATATAGTTTTCAGTAAAGCGCCAATGACTCAGTAGGTCTTAGACTTTTACAGTGAGAGTAAGAGGCGATACCCAAACTCTTGTTTGTAGCGATGTTGTTCGTTTTAAGCTTGATTTGCATATTAAATTAAAGTTTCACTCGTTTTAAGATTTATTTATTAATTTACATTATTTCCATTCAAATTAGCCCTCTCTGAAGTTTATACGAGCATCCCTTTCATAACAACCATATATTACCCTAGGGCATAACTTGCAGCGCCTGCCTCCAGACCGTAGCTGGCTGTGTCACTGAGACCGGAGTTTTTTTTATCTGACTTTTGAGCTACTTTTAACAAAATGGCTATCTCAACATTTTTATCAGATGCATGTGGGGGAAAAGGGGCTTGGGGGGATAGTTGTCCTCTGATCTCTTTTGACTCTTAAAAATTGAACTAGAACTTTCAATTTCCAACCAAATGAGCAATCTCTGAAGTTTATACGAATATCCCTTCCACAACTGCTGTATGTGCCCCCAGGCAGAACTTACAACGGCTACCCTGGGCCCTGAAGGATTGTGTCGACCCCTCAGTTTTCGTTATATAATCTTTGAACCATTTTGAAAACAATGGCTCCTTCAAAGTTTTGAGGAAAATAGGGCATGGAGAGGGGGGGGGGGCTAGTTGACCTCCGATTTCTTTTGACTCTTAAAAATTGAACAAGAACTTTCAAGTTCCAATCATATGAGCCCTCTAGGAAGTTTATAAGAGCATTCTTTACATAAGAGCTATATATGCCCCCAGAGCATTACTTACAACTCCTGCCTCCTGGCCCTCGGGCGTTGTGTCAACCCCGCAGTTTTCATTATGTGATCTTTGAGCTATTTTAAAAAATGGCTATCTCAAAGTTCTTATCAGATGGGTTTGAGGAAAAAAGGGCATGGAAGGGGGGGGGGAGCTAGCTGCACTCCGATATCTTTTGACTCTGTAGAAGTAACCTAGAACTTTCAATTTCCAATCAAATGAGCCCTCTCTGAAGGTTATACGAGCATAACTTCCATAAGAACCATATATGCCCCCAGAGCAATACTTACAAGGCCTGCCCCAGGCCCTATGGGGTTGCGTCGACACAGGAGTTTTACTTATTTGACCTTTGAACTATTTTTAACGAAATGGCCTTACGCAACGGAGTTTTTATTATATGATCTTTGTACTATCTTCAACAAAATTTCTACTTCAAATTTTATATCTGATGTATTTGTATTTGGGGAAAGAGGGCTTGGGGGGGAGCTAGTTGCCGGCCGTTTTTTGACTCTTAAAAAGAGCACTAGAACTCTCGATTTCCAATCGAATGAGGCAACTTTGAAGTTTATACGATGACCCCTTCTATATGAAGTTCCTCTGGGAAAAAATAAATTGGAGTGTGTGTGGGGGGGGGGGGGTAGCTGCCCTCCGATCACTTTTGACTCTTAAAAACTGAATTATAACTTTAAATTTCCTATCAAGTGAGCCCTCTATGAAGTCTGTACGAGCATCCCTTCCATAACAACCATATATGCCCCCAGGGCATAACTTACAGCGCCTGTCCCCGGGTCCTGGGGGGCTGTGTCGACAGCGGAGTTTTTGTTATCTGAACTTTGAACTATTTTTAACTCTTCCATAAGAACTGTATATGCCCCAGATTATTACTTACAACAAATGCCTCCGGGCTCTGGGGGGTTGCTTCGACACAGGAGTTTTTCTTATCTGACCTTTGAACAATTTTTGATGAAATGGCTATTTCAAGAATTATATCAGATGGGCTTGGGGGAAACAGGGCGTGTGTGGGGGGGTGCTAGTTGCCCTTGGATATCTTCTGACTCTTAAAAAGTGAATTAGAACTTTCAATTTCCGATCAAATGAGCCCTCTCTGAAGTTTATACGAGCATCCCTTTCATAAGAACCATATACGCCCCTTTGACAACACTTTCGACGCCTACCCCTCAGACCCTGGGGGGCTGTGTTGACACCGGAGTTTTTGTCATTTAATTTTTGAACAATTTTCAAAAAAAACTAGCTATCTCAAAAATTTGTAGCGGATGGGTTTGGGGAAAAAGGGCAAGGGGGGGGGGGCTAGTTGCCCTTACATCTCTTGTCTCTTAAAAAATCAACTAGAACTTTCAATTTCCAATCAAATGAGCCCTTTCTGAAGTTTATACGAGCATTCCTTTCATAAGAACCATACACGCCCCCAGGACAACACTTAAAACACCTACCTCCTGGGAACAATTGTACGGGTTTCCAGTCTTTTACAATTATTTCCAATTTACTGAAGACAAGATACGACCAATTTTACACTCATATAAGCTACAATAAGTTCTAACCTTAATGAAGAGTTTACAGTCTGATAAAGCAGTTTAAATTATTTTGGGACCATAACTTAAGTTACATATCAATATTTAACAAGGAAAGTTAGAAAATTTACTAATTTATTTAGCTTAAAAAATTAAGGGTACTTGTGCATTATAACTACTACTACTACTACTAACAACAACTCACCGTATCACCGTAGCACCAAGCCACCTGAGGCCAACACAGCTAAGCACGCTCCTCCTCAATCCCAATCCATTCAACGCCTCCCTTTTTACACCCGCCCACGAAGTTCCCATTTCCTTTAAATCTTTCTTTATGACGTCCACCCACCCCAGACGAGGACGACCTGCTTTCAGTTTAGCCCTAGACGGTTGGCCGAAAAGAACAATCTTCGGCAATCTGTCTTCCTTCATCCGCACAACGTGCCCTAAATACCTCAACCTTTCTTTCATTATAGCCCTAGAGAGCGGTATTGAACCACATTTTTCGTATAGTCTATTATTTGAAATACGGCCAGTCAGGCGGATACACAGAACAATCCTTAAGCAATTTTTATGGAAAACATCTAGCAAATCTTCATCCGCTTTTCGGAGCGCCCATGCTTCAGCGCCATATCTGACCACTGTGATCACCGTAGCTTCTAATATTCTAATATTGGTTTGCAGAATTATCTTCCTATTCTTCCTAACTGTTTTTAACTGTGAAAAAACACCCTGAGCCTTGGCTATTCTACTCTTAACATCTTCACTGCTCCCACCATCTTCACTAATAATACTACCAAGGTAAGTGAAGCTGCCAACCTGATCAATCTTTTCATTACCCAACGTCACCTTCATCACCTCATCTTCACTTATTCCTAGCCTTAGTTACTTAGTTTTCTTAACATTAATTTTCAAACCTATTCTAGCACACTGAACTCGCAAAACCTCTAAAATTTCATTTATTTTGCTCTGACTATCATCTAGGACGCTTAAACCATCAGCATAATCTAAGTCCAGAAGACTTTTTCCTCCCCATTTGATTCCGTGGTCTCCTATTGTCTTTACTATGCGGCTTAAGACAAAGTCCATCAAAATAATCCATTTAAAGGGAAATTGAACACAACCCTGCTTAACTCCTGATTTAATACAAAACCAGCTGCTAACTTCATTTCCTACCTTAACCGCAGCAGTGTTATTCTCGTACATAGCACTAATCACTTTAATGTATTTGTCTGGTATCATAGGCAGCGCGCTAGCGCTGCCTAAGTAAAGAACGATGTGGGCACAATGTTTTTTTTTCCTCCACCAGGGCACTTCGTATCGAAGGAGTTGTAGAAACTTTGAAGAGGGCTCATTCGATTGAAAATTAGGGAGGCTATTGCCGTTTTTGATAGTTGAAAGTGATTGGAGGGTAACTCGCCCCCCACGCCCATTCGTCCCCCAATCACGTCAAATCAAAATTTTGAGAGAGCAATTTTTTTCAGCGTAGTTGATTTCCAGATATAAAATATCTTTTTGAGAAGAAAACTCCCCGATAACCCTCTGGGCACGGGTTGTAAGTTATGCCCTGGGGGCAGATAAGGTTTTTATAGAACGCGTTGTCGTAGAAACTTCTAAAAAGGCTCATTCGATTGGAAATTCAAAGGGCTACTGCCCTTTTTATAGCCGAAAGTTATTGGAGGCCAAATAGCCCCATCCATGCCAATCATTCTGCCAAACACATCCAATCAAAATTTTGAGATAGCCATTTTGTTCAGCGTAGTTGATTTCCAGATAGAAAATATCTTTTTGAGGAGGAAACTCCTCTACAACCCTCGGGGCATGGGTTTTAAGTTATGCCCTGGGGGCATATAGGGTTTTTATAGAAGGCATTGTCGTATAAACTTCAAGAAAGGCTCATTCAATTAGAAATTCAAAGGGCTAGTGCCCTTTTTAATCGTCGAAAGTGATTGGAGGGTAACTAGCCCCCCCCCTCACGCCCATCACTCCCAAAAAACACATCCAATCAAAATTTTGAGATAGCCATTTTGTGCAGCGTAGTTTTTTTCCAGATAGAAAATATATTTTTGAGGAGGACACTCCCCCACAACCCTCGGAGCAAGGGTTTTAAGCTATGGCCTGGGGGCATATAAGGTTTTTATAGAAGGCGTTGACATAGAAACTTCAAAAAAGGCTCATTTGATTGGAAATTGAAAGGGCTAGTGCCCTTTTTAATAGTTGAAAGGGATTGGATGGTATCAAACCCCCCTCTCACGCCCACCTTTTCATAGGCAGCGCGCTAGCGCTGCCTAAGTAAAGAACGATGTGGGCACAATGTGTTGTTTTTTGGTTTTTTTCTCCATACCATGGCCCTTCGTATCAAAGGATTTATCTTAGGAACTTGAAAAAGGGCTCACTCGATTGGAAACTGGAATGGCTAGTGTCCTTTTTAATAGTCGAAAGTGATCGGAGGGCAACTAGCCCCCCCCCCCCACACCCATCATTCCCCGAAATACATCCAATCAAAATTTTGAGATAGCCATTTTGTTCAGCGTAGTTGATTTTCAGATAGAAAATATATTTTTAAGGAGGACACTCCCCCACAACCCTCAGGGCAAGGGTTTTATGTTATGTCTCGGAGGCATTAAAGGTTTTTATAGAAGGTGTTGTCGTAGAAACTTCAAAACAGGCTCATTCGATTGGAAATTCAAAGGGCTAGTGAATTATTCTCTCTTAGAAATAATTTATTTTACTTACGGCACTTTGTCCCCCCTCCCACGCCCATCATTCCCCCAAAAACATCCAATCAAAATTTTGAGATAGCCATTTTGTTCAGCGTATTTTATTTCAAGATAGAAAATATTTTTTTGAGGAGGACACTCCCCAACTACCCTTAGGGCAGGGGTTTTAAGTTATGCCCAGGGGACATTTAATGTTTTAATAGAAGGCGTTGTCGTAGAAACTTCAAAAAAGCTCATTCGATTGGAAATTCAACGGGCTAGTGCCCTTTTTAAAAGTCGAAAGCGATTGGAGGGCAACTATGCCCCCCCCCCTTACGCCAATCATTCCCCCAAACACATCCAATCAAAATATTTTGATAGCCATTTTGTTTAGCGTATTTGATTTCCAGATAGCAAGTAAGTTGTTGAGTAGGACACTCTCCCTGAGCCGTCAGGGCAAGGGTCTAACGTTATGCCCTTGGAACATAAAAGGTTTTTATAGAAGGTGTTGTCGTAGAAACTTCAAAACAGGCTCATTCGATTGGAAACCCAAAGGGCTAGTCCCCTTATTAATAGTTGAAAGTGATTGGAGGGCAACTAGTTCCCCCCACGCCCATCATTCCCCAAAATACATCCAATCAAAATTTTAAGATAGCCGATATGTTCAGCGTAGTTTATTTCCAGATAGAAAATGTGTTTTTGAGGAGGACACTCCCCCACAACCCTCAGAGGAAGGATTTTAAGTTATCCCCTGAGGGTATATAAGGTTTTTTATAGAAGGCGTTGTCGTATAAACTTCAAAACAGACTCATTCGATTGGAAATTCAAAGGGCTAGTTCCATTCTTAATAGTTGAAAGTGATTGGAGGGGAACTAGCCCCTCCCCCATGCCCATCATTCTCCCAAACACATCCAATTAAAATTTTGATATAGCCATTTTGTTCAGCATAGTTGATTTCCAAATAGAAAATACATTTTTGAGGAGAACACTCCCTCACAACCCTCAGGGCAAGGGTTTTAAGTTATGTCCTGTGGCATATAAGGTTTTTATTGAAGACGTTGTCATAGAAACTTCAAAAGAGGCTTATTTGATTGGAAATTTAAAGGGCTACTGCCCTTTTTAATAGTTGAAAGTGATTGGAAGGCAACTAGCCCCCCCCACGTCCAACATTCACCCAAAGACATCCAATCAACATTTTGAGATAGCCATTTTGTTCAGCGTGGTTGATTTTCAGATAGAAAATATGTTTTTGACGAGGACACTCCCCCCAGCCCTCAGGGCAAGGGTTTTAAGTTATGCCCAGGGGGCATATAATGTTTTTATTGGAGGCTTTGTCGTAGAAACTTCAAAAAAGCTCATTCGATTTGAAATTCAACGGGCTAGTGCGCATTTTAATAGTCGAAAGGGATTGGAGGGCATCTAACCCCCGCACCCCCCCCCGCCCATCATTCCCCCAAACACATCCAATAAAAAATTTGAGATAGCCATTTTGTTCAGCGGAGTTGATTTACTGATAGAAAATATGCTTTTGAGGAGGATACTCCGCCACAGCCCTCAAGGCAAGGGTTTTAAGTTATGCCCTGGGGACATATAAGGTTGTTAATGAGCAAAAATAAAATAAAATAATCTACCAAGCTCGAAACTACCACAAATCAGCATCGATAAATAAATGAAACCCAAAACGAACAGAAATTAAAATAAGTAACCGAGTCAAACTCAAAACGAGCAGAAACTAAAATAAGTTGGGCGCAAAAAGCCTATGCCTTCCCAAGGCCAGAACAAAATTTGCACTTTACTGAAAAAAATATAAATGTTTTTATTTTTATAATTTTAATAAATCAAATAATATTAACATTTTGATTACTAAATATCAGTATATGTATATTAAACTGACAATACACATTCATTTGTATTATTTTCAGTAAAGTGCAAATTTTGTTCTGCCCTTGGGAAGGCATAAGGGTTGTGCACCCAAGTCATGTTGATTTCTTCTCGTTTTGAGTATGACTCGGTTAATTATTGTAATTTCTCTTCGTTTTGAGTTTCATTTATATATCGATGCTGATTTGTGGTCGTTTCGAGCTTGGTAGATTATTTGACTTTATTTTTGCTCATTTTTTGTTTAATGGAGTTCTTTACTTTTCTTTGAAAAGCTTATTTTGTGGAAAAGTTTTTTTAATTAATACCATACAAGGGTAAAACCTTTACTAAAGCTCGTCTATCAGCAGAATTGAACGCTTGCTCATTATCTATAAAAGTGAGGACCAAAGGTGTTTGAAAACTCAGGCACTTCTCATTTATTAGCCGTAGGGTGAAAATTTGGTCGACACATCCTCTACCTTTTCTAAAACCGCACTGTTCTTCTCTTAAAACTTTGTCTATGGCATCTCTCAGTCTAAAAAGTATCATATTACAGTAATTTATTACCTACAGCGACCAGACTAATGCCTCGATAATTACCACACTCACTTTTATCACCTTTCTTATAAAGTGGCTTAATTAAGGTTTTCCCAAAATCGTTAGGTACTTCTCCGTTTTTAAAAATCATATTCATAATTTTCAGTAACTTATTTCTAACCTCAGAGCCACCACACTTAAGAAACTCATTTACCCCCCTACAGCACCTGGAGCCTTATTATTTTTTAATCTTTTTAGTACTGTCGCTAATTCTTCCTCACAAAACAAATCTTCCTTCACATCCAAGGTATCACAAACTTTTCATTTTCCTCTATATCTTATCCTGCAACTCTATCTCGGTTAAGCAAATCCTCAAAATGTTCGGCCCATCTCTCTTTAGTTTTTCCCTTATCGCTAATTGCGGCCCCATTCCTATCTTGAACTGGGCCAAGTACGGATTGACTACTCCCTCAAAATTTGTTAACATGCCAGTAAAATATTTTACTATAATGCCGTTTAGCTGCATCTTCCTTATTCTCGGAAATTTTATCCATGGCGTCCACTTCACACCTCCTTAGTTCAAATTTTAATGATTTCTGCAATTTCTTTACATTCCTTTTGTTTTCATATGATCTATCAGTCAGATAATTCTTGTACAAGTCCTTTCTCCTTTCTATTAAACATAAAGCTTTTTCACTAATATTCTTAGCTGCAGTTCTAACTTTCTTCCCTAAGACACCTTCAGCAACTTCACAAATTATTTTTCCAAAATTATTCCAACCATCTTCCACATTATCAAATTTTAAACTTTCAAATTTAGTATTCAACTGTTCCTGGAAAGTTTCTCTCAAATTCTCATCCTGGAGTCTACCAACATCATAACTTCACGGGAGGTGGTTACCCTTCCGATATTTCAGCTTTAAATTAACCCTTAATACTACTAGATGGTGTTCTTTACTTTTAACGTCAATAACGGCACTCCTATATACCCTAGTATCTTTTACTGATCCTGCCAGTCGTCGGTTCGCTAAAATATAATAAATAAGGTTTGCTGTCTTATCATCACGTGAATACCATGGTAACTTATGAGCCATTTTATGACCAAACACTGTATTGGTTATAACTAGATTGTTATGCCTATGAAATTGCAAAAGTCTGTACCTATTGCTGTTTTCAGTTCCTACACTAATGGGGTCAAAGCTAGGGTGTCTTAAATTCCTATCTTTAATAACCTGGGCGCTAAAATCTCCCAGTAATAACATGATATTTCTATCTACGACCCTGCCTATTTGCTTCTCTATCAGTAAGTAAAATTCATCCGAGTCACTAGTATTTCCGTCAATCGGTTCTAAAGGGGCGTATACTACTATAACTAATACGCTGAACTTTTTAGTCATAAAATGAGCAATTAGTATTCTATTATTAATGCCTCCCCAGCCTAAACAAGACTTCGCAGCTTCCTTATTCATCATGATCCCTACTCCCTGTCTATGTACCCCATCCTTCCTGCCTGAATAAACAAATTCTATATCACATAATTTCATACGTCCTACCCCTGGGATCTGTGTTTCTGAAACTCCTAATATATCCAGTTCGAATCGACTGAATTCGTCAGTCAAAATGTCGATAAGATAATCGTTTTTTAACGTCATAATATTCCAAGTTCCAATTTCCAATTTTCATGTTCTTTAAATCATTGAAATTATTTTCGCCTCAGGAAAAGGAATGATCCCGGATACCAGTGCAGGACGGGGATCACATATCTTCTCAAGTCTTACCGAAGGGCTTAAGTCGGCTTAGAACCGGACAGTAAGAAGTCCCTGGGACCTCCATGAATGGAGGCTTTGTGCAATCCTGTGTCCATCTTTGTCACAACAGGGTTTTCAGCACTTGGCGATGCTCTTCTATCAACAAGAGTCGAAATCCTGCACAGACAATCTCAAGCCTATTACATCTGACTCATTATATATTCATGCCTACAAATATTATGCTACTACGGGGAAGCAGCCTTTAATAGATAAATTAGCTAGGAAGAGGGTTTTCAGCCCGAAGACGCCTGTCAAAACATATCAAGCCCAGAAAAAGTGTCCATTAGTCAGAATCCTGTGTGAATTCTGTGTAATTTACTAGACTATAATTTCCCCGAGGGGCGCCACTCCTCAAGTGGGAATAGAGTTGACCACAAGGTCCCCAGTCCTGCAGGTACACCAAAAGGTCGAGGCAGCCTTTTGCAGAAGCCTTTGTCCATAGATCTGGAGCTTACACCCTGCCGCAGTTCTCCTCCTATAGGGGATCCTCCTGCGATGGTGTTTTGCATCACCATGCAATTTAACCCATTACTGGGAGAAGGTTTGTTACCCGTAGGACTTGTGGACAAACCAGTGGGCCCTTTTGAGTGTACATTTGAGGGGCCTTCTTCCTCCTCCACCTGTATTTATGACTCCGGACGAGAGTGCCCCAGTTTCTCTTATGGACCCCCAGGGACAAGGTCCCCCCTTGATCCGTGCCTCCTATGGAGGTACCCTACATATCTGTAAGGCGTTTCCCTATCGCCACCTGGGGACACGCTGAATGGCCTGGTGGAGGCCAGGAACATAGGAATGAAGTTTATTAAAAATATTGTGTTTCATTTAATTATGGAGAATGATATAGTCTTCTGTATGACTTTTTAAACATTAAATTATTATAGAGAATTATGAATAAAGTGACAGAATAGATGTCAAATACATAATCTGAACCACACACTTGCACACCAGGTGGGCGGGGTAGACAGCGTGGAGTTAGAAAACAGCTCTAACTTCATAATATGCAGAATAATTGTAGCTAACATATTTTGTATGCAGACCCGCTTTACTTTACCCCCCACCCCCCAACGTGCAAAATATATAGCCTAAACCACATACCCCACATCCACACTGTCACTTGTCTTTGTGGCTATGAAACCGGCCCTCCAAGACACAACCCAAACGCAATTCCCGAGCGCGTTTCGTCCAATTAACAAGTGCCGGAATAGATTTAATAGCTTTAAGGTGTGTGTTCCTTCTAAAACTTATGTCATTGTTTATGTCATTAGATATATTAGTCTCAAATCTATCTATTTACCGAACCACAATTAAGAATTTTTTTGTGTTTTTTTCTAAGGGGACCTAAATTCGCTGAAAAAATTGGAAAATTGTCCTTCTTTCAACTATTTTCAACAATCTTTTGAAGCATTTTCATAAGCAGAGTAATAGCGCTGCCTAAGTAAAGAACGGTGTTGGCACAATATATTATTTATTTTCTTCTTACATACCAGGGCACCATCGAAGGAGTTGTGGTGGAAACTTGGAAAAGGGCTCATTCGATTGGAAATCGGAATGATTAGTGCCTTTTTTTATAGTCGAAAATGATTTGGAAGACATCTATCACCGCTTCCACGCCTATCATTTCTCCAAACACGTCCAATCAAAATTTTGAGATAGCCATTTTGTTAAGCGGAGTTTATTTCAAGATATAATTTACGTTTTTGAGGAGGTCCCTCCACCACAGTCCTTAGGGCATGGGTTGTAAGTTATACCTTGGGGGAATATAAGGTTTCTATAGAAAGCGTTGTCGAAACTTCAAAAAAGGCTCATTCGATTGAAAATTCAATGGGCTAGTGCCCTTTTTGATAGTCGAAAGTAATTGGAGAGCCATTACCTCCCCTTTTACGCCCACCTTTTCCCCAAACACATCCAATCTAAATTTTGAGGTATCCATTTTGTTCAACGTAGTTGAAAGTTCTGGAAATTAGGTCTTTGAGGATGACAACCCCCCTCCCACAGTCCTCAGGGCAAAACCAGACACAAAAGCATACAAACGGGTATTTTCTAGATACATTAATGGCAAAGTGTGGTTTCTTATTGAGTTTACAATATTAAACGATTGTTTTTTGGGGTTTAGGGGGGGGGGAGTACCTAGGTTAGGTTAGGTTACGTATTTAATATATGCTGTGCTTATATCCCACCCCCACCCCTAATGTGCAAATATATAGCCCAAATTTGTTTCTAAACTATTATATATTTATCCTATTATATTTTATTTCATTAACATTAGCCAAACTTGGCTTCTTTCGTGTATAGCGCTGATTTAGTTATAATGCAGAAGTACCAAATTAATATAACAAATTAATTAATTTAATTAAAATAATTTAGTAATGTTCGCAAAAAAAAGAGTTAGATTTGGTTAAAGAAAAAGAGTAATGTATAAGAAATTCTTGAGTGATAAATCAAATGAGAACAAGAAAAAAGTAAACCAATCAGAGAAGAAACTATTATATGAGTTATCGAGATACGAAACAGAGACTTCCACGAAACATTTTGAATTGAAAACATTCTTTATTTTTTAATCTTTTTTTTAATTTATGTTTTAATTTAATTGTTTTTAATGGCCCTATGTGGTGGATGTCTCTGGATCAAATGGAAAGGTATGTTTGTAGTGCTTATTGGGCATGACAATTTTTCCCGACTTGGATATAGGCAGGTAATTAATGGTTGTAGGTTGTTCCCAATTTTGTTTGTAGTGCGTTTTTCTTTCCCTTTTTTGTATTTTTTTCGGCATGCTGGGGCCTTATTGCTAATTATATGTATATATCTATCTAAGCTACTGTGAAGATGAACAGAGAACACTAAAATACAGCTATATAGTAGAAAATTTAAATATTATCCCGGAATAGCAATTAACTAGCAACTAACTAACAGAAACACGTTGCAATACCGAGCCAAATGAGGCCAACACATTAGCACTAGGGTTATCTTCCGCACCAATCTGTTTAAAGCTTTACTTTACAGTAAAGCTTTACTAAAGCTTTACAAAAAAGTTTCCCGTTTATTTTCTAAAATTGGTCTTTTTCTTAAAAATTGGTCTTTTTCTATACCCTCTGTTCCTGTTTTCGATGGTTGGGTATCACTGTTACTAAATAAATTTCTGGCCTTCGCCAGTACACTGTTCGTGATGTTAAAAAGGAAATTCAAATGGGTTCTAAGATTGCTGCCAATCAAGGGAAGTATAACAGACGAGAACTGGGTAGGCTATATTCTACTTTTTGTGATCATTCTATACTTTACCTTTTTGGTCTTTCCCATTTTAAAGAAGAAAGACGTTAAACATATCCGGTCTTTTTATTTCAGATATCGCAAATTCTACTTTATCTCCCACCCCCACCCCCCCCCCCATCCCCTTGGCATAGTAGTGGTAAAATAATTCGTAAGTTTGAAGTTCTCGATGTAACAGCAAAGTTGGCTGAGCTGCAAGGAAAGCTTTCGGATTCATCTTTTTGTCGTTTTTCGCCTCATCATCCTTTGGTCCGTCTGTTCCGTTAATTTCATTGTAGTGTATTTACTTCATTTTTTCTCTTTTTTTTCCTTGTCTTACTCACAACTTTGTGTATGACATGGGTTATAAGTACATTATTATTATTATTAATAGGGAAATAACTGCGAAAAGCCAGGCAACTAGAACAGACCTAAAAAATGCAGTGTAAGTAGATTTAATTGTTTTGGTCCAGAATCACCATTGCCTGAGGGCATATTTTTGTTTTTCAAAATTCTTACTTTAGGATTCGCAGTAGAGATTAGAGGAAAGTATCTTCACATTCGAACAGATTTCCCTTCAGCCTCTAAAGATTTCCTTTCAACCTTCAAGGGAAATTTTTATACATCTGAACCTAGCATTAGGTAACTGTTGATAGTATCTGTCTCTTTTACAGGGTTTCAGCTACAGGTGGAATTTATAATACCATGACTCGGATCAGTTGTTATCAACCAATACTTATCAGTAGAAAGGGGGGTGCTACTCCGAACATTACCACGTGGTTTATGGTTTTCTCACTGAGAATGAAAAAACAGGAATTTTCTCACTTGGAAAAACAGGAACTTTCTCACATTTTTGTATTTTTTTATGGTTTTTGTCAGTGAGAATGGAAAAACAGGAACATTCTCACATTTAAGGATGACAACAGCAATTTATGTTCCTGTTTTATGTCTGTTCGTTGTCAGTGAGAATGGACATGCTTGACGCGAATGTTATGAGATTGTTTGGCTAGCCTGGCCTGAGAACTTGATTTACATAATAGCTAGGGGAAATTATTGATTCACGAAGGGGAGAATTAAGAAACATTAAGGCTTCTTTAATCTTAGGTCTGAGGGATAAACGTTCCTTAGGTCAGAGAGAAAAATTAATATTCTATTTTTAAATAGGGTTTCATCAATCTTTAGTGTCAGGAATTATAAATGAAATCACTTGTTATCTTTGAATTATGCGGGGGTCTAAAGAGATAAAAATTCTATTTTTAAATAAGGCTTCACGGAGCTTTAAGTCGGAGAGAAAAATTGATATTCTAACGAAACCATAATAGTTTAGCTAGGAACATTTATGAGATGAAGAGATTAACGTAGGAAAGGGTTTCCTAGAAATTTGAAATGTGAAAGCACATAGATGTCGAAAAACAAAAGGAACACACAGAAATTACTTTTAGGGGATTATTTGGGCGAAACTGTTTTAAACAGCTTATGGAATTATTTTGGCGGAACCGTTAACGACCATGATTTAAAAGATGATTTAAAAGATGATTTTAGAAGAGGTTTTGAGTGTGATCGTTATAATACACAAGTTACATTGAACAGTGTTGTGAGGTCCCCTACCACAACCCCAAAGGGCTCCGATCGCCCTACCCCGATCCAAAGGGTTCCAATCCCTATACCCCAATCCAGAAGGAACCCCCCGGTCCCCAAAGGTTCCCAGGGCTCCAACCCGGCCCCCAGACCCTCAAAGACCCACCCCGGGCCCCCCAAAGGCACATCGAGCTCCCAAAAGACCACCGGGGTCCCAAAGGCCTTCACCCGGTCTCCAAATGTCCCCCAGGCTCTCAACCGGCCCCCAGGACCCCCAAAGGACCTGCACTGGTCCCCAAAGGTTCCCCAGACTTCCAAAGGGCCTCCACCCTCGCCTCCCTCTCCATCTCTGCCTCCCTCCTCACCGTCCCCTCCACCCTCCCCCTCCCCCCAATCCCCTCCCCTCCCCTCCTCCCCCTCCTCCTCCCATCCCCCCTCCTCCCCTACCCTCCCCCTCCCCTCCTCCCCTCCCCATTTTTTTAATATTTTTTGTTCAATTAGACACAGAAGGGCACCCACCCCCAAGGGTCCCCCAAACACCCTCCCCCGGCCCCCCAAAGAGTCCCCACACCAATTTTTTAATACTTTTTTATGGCTTTATTATATCTTTTATGAACAAGTTCCATTCATAATGTCATTCCTAATCCCATTTTCCAACCTCAAAGAGTCCCCTCCCCAATTCGTAAATACTTTATTGAATTTTTAACATGGTATTTTTTAACTTTTTAAGTATCCTAAAATGACATGAAATATGCTTACGGCTCTACCAATCGTACTCTCTGATTGTTCATGGACACGACGCAGCTCCTCCACAGGTACTTTATGGCAGGTATTCGATACTACCAAGTTTATTGCATGCATTAAATCAGTATTTTTTAC